>NC_067427.1:6257500-6280000 GCF_009764475.1 Pristis pectinata | reverse complement strand
GTCCAGTGAGTCTCCTAACACATGTCAAAATGCAATTTTGTACTACTTCAGTCAGATTCCGCTTCCTCACTTCTATTAACAAATTCTTCACTTAAATTGGATCACAATCTCCTACAAAAACACTAAGACACGTATATCCTTCTTACTTCATTATTTAAACCCTGACTAAGTTTCACCACAGATCGTGATATAGCCTTTTATCAACTTGGTTTACTTGAAAATCAGTCCCCATTGTGCATTATTCCAATATAACTTAATCTGCTCTTCTGGCTTTAGAATTCTGAGGCAAATTATTCATTGTGAATGCTCTATTTCTTCCAAAGAGCAGAAGTAACCAGATGTTCAAAATTTAAAACACTGCACGTCATTCATTTTGGTTCAACATTACAGACATTCCTTTGAAGCAGTTCTGTCTTTTTTTTGTACTTAAACTCCCCTGTAATCTAGTCCTTTGATAAAGTGACTCAGGTACTGTAACAACCAAACCCCTTGTTCAGTGCACAGAAATCTGTAATCCCACGTGTCCTGGCAAAAATACTTCCCTAATCTTCCAAAAGACAAACCTATCAGCTTGTTTATTCCAGACCTAAATAAGACAGACATCCCCCTTTAACCCAAGTCCACATTGCACCAAACCCAAAATTGATGGTTAATGAATAAGGTGAATAAAACTTTACTAACCGATGATATAAAAGCAAAGTACCGTGAGGCTGAAAATCTGAATAAAAACCAAATGTTAGAAATATTCAGCAGATCAAACAGCACGCAATCAAAGGAGATGGAAGGAAAACATCAACTTTTTCTCTCCAGAGATGTTGGAACTCAGCATGGGGGAGAGAGAATGAATTTATTTTAAACAAGGTGTGCCCATATTATTGGGCAAAATACCAGCTGTCAAGGCAGAAATATTTTGGACAAGCAATAAAAAGACACAATCTGGCCCTATTTTTTAATTACATTTTTCAAATTCTTGGTCCCTTCCAGATGATTAATATGGTAACTCCAGTGACATTTCGCACCCACGTCCTACTTTGGTGGGCAAATACAAAGCCAGTCCCACCAAAAAAAAGCAACACAGCTGAGAAACGTCACCGAGGGTTTCCACGTCAATCACCTGTGAAACAACCTGCAGGGGCCAATCACATGACCTCACTGAGTTCACCACAAGGTCAGTCCACCACAGTGAGTCAGGACTCAGGATTCCTGATGTCTCCCAAACACACATTGCAGCTGCAATTGCAACATGCATCAGCAGTTGTTGAGTTAGTATTTTTAATGTGGCAGGACTAGAAGCCAAGAACAAAATGCAAGGTATAGCTTTCAACTCATGTGGGCCGCAGCTATGTCCATCTCTTCATGGGATACATGAAACGATCCTTGTTTCAATCCCATTCTGGCCTCTTCCCTCAATTCATTTTCCATTACATTGATGGCCACTTCCTGCAGACAAAAGCTCAAAAATATTATTACTTTTGCTGACAATTTCTCCCCCAGCTCTCACCTTCACTTAGTCCATATATATCTAACTCTTCCCTTCCCTGGCTTCTCTATCTCCATCACAGAATGTAAATCAGCAACGAATATCAATTACCAGCTCAGAGACTCATACAGCTATCTCAATTACATCTCTTCTCACTCAGCTTCAGAGAAGGACTGCATTCCATTTCATTCCTTTAGTTTCTCCATCATATCAGACTTAACACATCAGATGTCTTCTTTTTTCCTTAACTGTATTTATAGTTAAATACGGTTTAGAGAGCTGACTGTGCTCTCAACTGTTCTCTTGACTCTCCTGCACATTTGCTCTCACCCATCACCTCACAGCCAGAGCAAGCATAGAATTACACATCCTCACAATCCACCCCACAAGCCCTATATTCAATGGGTTCTCTTCCATAATTTGCACCAGCTTCTGCAAGATTCCACTACCAGACACATCTTTCCTTCTGTTCTCAGTACTCTGAAAGAATGTCCACTTCGCAACTCCCTGGTTCACCCTCACGTTTCCATCAACTATTGCCCTTCCATGGTAGGCGATGTAACACCTTACACTTCCACTTCATTCCTTTTCACCATCCAAGAATCCAACAAGTCCTTCTAGTTATTCACTTGCACTTTTCAACCAAACTATACATTTCACTTAGTGCTCAGAGCACAATCTCCTCTCCATCAGAAAAACAAAATGCACATTGAGTCGCAAGTTTACAGAACACCATTTTGTCTGCAAGAGCGACCTGACCTTCCAGTCACCTGTTACTTTAATTCTCCATCCCATTTGCCTGTCTTCGGCTTCCTGCACTGTTCCAACAAAGCCTAACATAAGTATGGGGAAATGGCCAGCTCTGATACAAGGTCATCAGGCTGTAACATTAACTTAATTTTTATCTCCACAGGTGCTGCTGGAACTACAACAGCATTCTCTTTTGTTTCATATCTCAGCATCTGCAATGTGCTATCTCTTCCAATCTCAAAATGTTTTTCGTTTTTGAATTCTCTCTTCGATTGCCCTCATTCTCTGAAAGCAATGTGTTACCTCAACAACCTTTGTCTCCAACCTATTACAGACATTCCTTTTGTTCTCTCCATACCTTCCTTTTCTATAGTTTAAAAACACACTCATCTTCTCTCTTCCAATTCTGATGGAAGGTCACTAACCCAAAATGTTGACTCAGTTTCTTTTTCCACAGATGCTGTTTTTCTTCCAACTAATCCACATCAACCAGTATGTGATTTTATTCTTTGCAAACCTCATTTAAGTTAAAATTACCATTACAACATAAATTACATTTTTTTAAACCATTTGGCTATGAAAAATATATAAATCACAAGAGAATGCAGTTTTTCAGCCTTATCCAATTTCCAAGCAACATGCCGAAACCTACCTTTGATACATACCTCTGACAGCTTCAAGTTTTACCACATTCACTGCACTGAATCTTTAACTTAAACAACCAAAATGCTGTCTACCAGCTTTACAAACAATGATGACAATACAAAAAAAGAAAAATCTACCAAAATCTTTTGGATGGAGAAAATTTAACAGATCTTGTCAAATGCAGTACAACTGGCAGGTCTTCACGGCTACAACAGCTTGAAAGGATCCCCACAAGAGCTTTATCCTACTATTAATCTCCTACTTAAGGTACTGCCCATGCAGTCTCTCCTTCCCTGACACCAAGACAGGAGGATGGACTTGTTTGGGGTGGGGTGGGGGGGGCATTTCTTCAATGGTGCATCAAGCAGAAGGTAGTTGAATCTCAAAACAGCTAAGAAATGTGAGGTCTCCAATTATTTCAGGTTTTCCATGCTGCTAGGTTCAACATGTCTTGAGTGAGAAGAATAAGACAACCTGGAGACATCCTCACTCAAAGCACTGGCACAACTTGACTACATGGGCATTAAACCTTCAGGTTCAAAGGGATGTTTGCATCAGGAGGGCCATGCATGGAACTGATGGCAAATGTTGGCAATAGTTTATCCATCATAAATATCCAGATAGTCTCAAAGCATTGCAAACAAGCACAATATCTCCAGTATGCCAATTGTTGTTGAGTTTCAAAGGCCATAAGACACTCTTCAATTCCTCCCGCAAGTTCTACAAGCTGATTGATGAGCTTGATCTTAATAGTAAAGCAGATGTTATGAAAGCATTTGTCAAATGCACGTTTCCCCTTCCAAAAAAAAGTGTAGCCTTCATCTTATTCTCTCAGCAGACCTTCATCTGCGCACCTCATCTCATACAAGGCATTAAGTGTCAATATTGTGTCTTCCAGATTCACCAGTAACAAGAGCAGTTCTTTCCAAATATACATGGTCTTTATTGTTCAGAGTACAAATGTTCCAGGTTGCAAAAATTACAGAGTAATCTAGTCTGTGAAACAGTTTGGGTTTAGGGCAATTTTCTGGCCCCCTCCACCATGTAGGAGGAGGAGAAGAAGAGATCCTAACAATAAAAAACTGCTCAGTCGGGATCACAGCTACCATAATTGCACTGGCTACAGCCCAGGTGCTGTATAACCATCAAACCACTCCAAGTTGTACAAAGTTCATGCCTAGAGATCGGAGGATTTACTAATAGTGTCCCCATAAATCACTATTCATTGGTGCAAGGTTAAGATGTTATTCTTGTGGTAGAAACCTTCATTGAATTGTTCTTAACACAGAGAAACTGGTGCACAGTGACAACACAATCTTCACAACAAACAACACACATAAATACATACAAAGTGCTGGAGGAACTCAGCAGGTCAGGCAGCATTTATGAAGGGAAATAAAGAGTCAAAGTTTCAGGTCAAGACCCTACATCAGGATTCTGAGTTCCTCCAGCACTTTGTGTGTGCCAGATTACAGCATCTGCAGAATCTCTTATGTCTTCACAACTAACAAGTGCCATTCCCTCAACATGTGCCAAGTCTATTCACCATCTCAATTATTATCTTCAGGACTAATTTGATAAGAATTAGATATTCAAAGTCTTCTCAACTGGAGAATAAAACCCATTTGTTTCTGCAAAAAAGTCATACCAGCAAATCAAGTTTTAGCCCAAATGAAAATCCATCAAAAAATTAGTGGTGGCAAGAAGACCGAGATCAAGCTTCATGCTGTCAAACATAAAATGAGGAGCTTTCCCCAGACAACATCATCACTTTGGGGCTAAAACTCCCATGGTTCCACACCACACAAAGCCAAAGTTGGGTCATAAGAATGCAAGAAGCAAGAACAGCCTATTGATCCATGCTGGCCATTCAATAAGATCATGGCTGATATTTTGTTTACCTCAGCAAGTCACGCACCATCTCTGCCTCAATTCCCTTCATCTAAAATTTACCTTAGTTACAAAGTAAATTTGAGACAGAGCATCAATAGCCCTCATGGATAATGAATTGCAAAGACTTGCCACTCTGGGTGAAAAAAATTCTCATCTGTGTCCTGAATGGCCAAAACATTTTTTTTTGAGACTGTGACCCTCGATCTGGATCTATTTTGCTTTATGTTGGAAGACCATACCTGTACATAATTTTCCAGATGCAGTCTCGCCAGTGCTCTTTTAATTGGAGCAGATATCTCTACCCTTGCATTCAAATCCTCTTGAAATAAAAACCAACATGCTGTTGGCTTTTTAAATTGCTTGCTGAATCTTCATATTGACCTTTAGTGCTTAGTGTACAAGGACACCCAGGACCTTCTGAACAATACTTCTAAATTTCTTACCATTCTAAAAATTACCCTGCCTTTCAATTTTTCATACCAAAGTGGATGGCCCCACATGTAGCTCTTTAAGAAAAGCTAAGCCATCAATGTCAGACACAAGGAGCACTTCGATATACACCTGAATTATGGTTGACTACAAATATGCTAATAATTAAAAGGCCTGCAGTTTAAACTGGCAACCAACAAATCAGTTAAGCTTTTTATTGCATCATTAAAATATGTAATAAGCCCCAGTTGCTGTTATCCTAAATACATTTTCTTATCTTTGCCATTCTGTATATCTAATGCACTGGATTTTTATTTTACATTTTACACACAAAGCTGAATTTGAGAAAGTGTTCAAAGATTATGAGTCATAACCTCTGAATATAACAGCCTCTGACTTCATGGCCTGTCATAAGTTCTGTCCATCTTTACGCGCTGTATCACACAAGCTGGCTAATATAATGATAGCCACTAATTTCATTTGCCCACATTAGGACCATATCCTTCTATGCTTTGCCTACTTAAATGTCCGTCTAAAATGCCTCTTAAATGCAATAATTTTATCCGATTCTACCACCTCCTCTGGCAGTGGGTTCCAGATAGCAACACTGTGTAAAGGACTTACCCTTCAGATCCCCTTTAAAATTCCTCGGGGAATTCATTTGCCCAAACCATTTTAGGAAAATTCTGAAGTCTTGAACTATCAGAAAAACAAATTAAAAATATAACTTTTGTGTATGCATGCAACTTTGGAAAATGGTAATGAAGAATGAAATCACAGTATTTCTGTTGGAATACAACAAAGATCCACAGAAAAGATACTTCAATCATCAGTAATATCAAAAAAGTGATTAAGATCTATAGTGAGAATGTATATGGAAGAGAATCTTAAAAGGTCTTTTCCATTACAAATTCACATGGGCAATTTGCATTGGGACTGCGACTCAATTAATTAATACCAAGGTCTTGAGTACAAGTTTCAGCACCTTAATGGATGGTTAAAGTATTAGGAGAGATAACAACACATTTCTAAGATTATAAGCTCACCAGAAAGTAGTACACAATACAAAATTCAAAGACAGGTGCAGCAAGGACAGTACTAGAGACAAACCCCATTCCCAAGAGGAACAACTGGAATGTTTGTGGAGAGTTGGGGTGGAAGAAGAGAAAATGAAATCCAGTTGTGACCAAAATAGTAAGGTGATATATTTTATAACATTGATCCAGTTACTTCCCAGTTTTATTTGAGGCACAAAAATCGGTAGCTAGAAAAGACTTCCATTCTTCCTCAGCACCACTATAAACAAGAATTCACATTTTATATAACATTTCTCCACATCGAAAAGTAATTTCAGAATGCTTCATAAAATGGGGGAAACTATTAAGCACCACATTAAGGTGGAGAGCACACTGAAGAATAATGGAAAACTGCAAATGAAAAGAATAAAACTGATTGCAGGAGTGAGGAAAATACAGAGCAATCAGAAAAAATACACAAATGAAACCAAGAGATAGTGATGCTCACTAAAGCTGACTACGAGATTAAAAAAAAATCAGCATCAAATACAGTGGAG
The DNA here is from genome assembly GCF_009764475.1 of Pristis pectinata. Lineage (NCBI taxonomy): Eukaryota > Metazoa > Chordata > Chondrichthyes > Rhinopristiformes > Pristidae > Pristis > Pristis pectinata. Next base: position 6,273,230 of record NC_067427.1, on the reverse strand, counting down.
AAAGCCTGCAATGGATAAGGAGCATTGAACTGCATTCACAATTATGGATGACATTAGCAGCTCCAACCTTTACACCATCTATTCACACATGCAGATTTTTCTCTGGCAAGTATTTTGAGGGAAAGTGCCAACACGTTATTTACAAACATTTATGAATACATTTACAAATTCACGCTATGATCAGAAACATTATTTTTCCATACTAAGCTGAATCAATAGACACTTCATTCTACATTACTGCATAAAAAACCTGCCCTAGAATTTTTCAGTCTGGCACTCACTCATAGATACAAGTTGAAAGTGTTCCATTCGCTGGTACATATTGGTGGTCACAAAAATATTCTGTGGAGAAAAAATTAATAAACCATTATTGTCTTCACTTCTCATTCTGTCATCAGTCAATTTGAAGACTTTGGGAATGAGACAGTCCAGGGTATCCCAATGCATTTCCACAAATGATGAAAGCACGATTCCAAAGAAATGAACAGGTGCGAACAATTCATTCACAGGCATTTCCAAAACGTCACCATTAAAACTTTACAAGTACAAATTCTCCAACAGCCAGACAAAAACTATGGTCGAGTTGTAAGAGAATTAGTAAATTCATACAGTATCAGCAATTATGTCAGAATGCAGGAATTCATCATTCCCAACCTTTCATTGCCTCTATGGTCCACACAGAACAGCACAATGTATGCCTTAAGGCATGAAGCTCGTCACTGAAATACTCAGGAAAAACAGCCCTCAATTCTCTCCTTGCTATTTTTGCGATGAAACAGTTGAAAATGACAATTTTCTTTCCCTCGTCTTAAATGTCAGACTCACAACATTGTTGAGCACTATACAGGTTCTTAACAGCATGTCAGATGTAGCGCACCAGAGCTTTCATCAGCAGGGGTTTTTCCAGCTTTTGTACAATTCGGTATAGTTCAGAACATAATTCAGAGTTCCAGGCCTTTCCATCTGTCCATTTCAAACCCATCTCTGGATTACTTAATTTTCAAATAATATCAGGTTTTGTATGTACCACAGAAACTTGCAGTACCGTACACATGAGCATTTCACCCTTGCTGGAAGAGTAGTTGCACTAATGGCCACATCTCCACTATGACTCTAATCCCTTCAGTTCTTAATCCTCAAATCATATTTAATTTTGTTTTTAAATCAAATCAGCTTCCACCACACTTTTTCTCTGGTGGAGACAACTTTTGGGTAAGAGCATTTTTTAACCATCTCTCCACTAGATGATTTGCCAATGAAGTTCAACCCCATGACCTCTTGGTTAGCAACTTGCTTGCTCGGGATGACAAGTCTTCATCATTTTAAAATCTGCTACTAGAGCATATGTTTGCCACATGTTTCAAGGACAACAGTCCTACCAATTAATGAAGTCTCTCATAACTGGCGAGAACCTGGTAAATCTCCTCTGCATCCTTTTTAAGGGATTCACATCTTCATGAGATGAGAGGTTCAGATTTGCCCACAATACTCCAGCTGACAGCAAACCACTGGTTTGGTATTGTTCTGACTCATTTTGTTTTTAGATTCCATGCCTCTAATCAAGTAATCCATACTGTATTCCAAATAATTTATCAATTTGGTCTTGCCATGGTCTCTCAGCTAATCTACACTTTTCAAAAATTAAGCCATCGCTTGTATATTCTTCCCAACTGCTGCAAAGTCCACCTGCATGCTTCTGCCTATTTCAATAACATTCTCCTGAAGCACCTGAGACATTGAAGAATTTACAGCCTTTATATCCCCGAGATAGCTTATTCAAGTTGTCAAAAAAAAATCCAACAACAAATTTGATAGAGTACACTCATGTCCAATGAAAGATGGAACTTTCAAATGAACAAAAAAAACCTTCCATTTGAAACTAAACACAAAAAATACAAGAAACACTCAGGAGGGCAGACAACAACTGTGGAAAAAGAAACAGACACTGCTGATGCTGCCTGAACAGCTGAGTGTTTCCAGGGTTTTCTAATTTTAGTTTGGTTTTAAAATATCTAGTTTTCATGAATCTCAAACATTCTATTTGATCTGTTGAGATTTAAAAGTGATAATGAGAAACAAACCAGCGACTTTACTATTAACGTCAACTTTAACTTCCAGTTAAAATTCAGGAGTTAAAGTAATATTTTCTAGCTCATTGTGTTGCACAGCAACATAATGTATCCTGTTGCAAGATTTCATCAGCTCATGCCTGGGCTGTCAATAAGCTGCCTTTGTTATTTTATGGTGATTAAAAGACTGGACAAAGGCAAGAGAAAAATTAAGAGTTAGAATACAGTATGAAGGATAGGAAGGCAATAACAGACAATCGGGAGAGAAGGGGGATAACAGTGGAGCAAGGTCACAGAATAGAAGGGTTAAACTAGCTTGAATCATCTTCAGAGGATACATGGAGAAGATGGAAAGTCAAAAAACAATGCCGATTCATAGGATAAAAAACAATGTTTAAATATCTCAGTACTAATGGTCGTATATTGCAATATGTGGATCAACTAACCCCTGAAGAAGTCTGCAAGGTTAATTAGTCAATTGCCAATGGCATTGAACAGCCATGACAGAAACTCTGATGAAGTCTTATAGCTCTATCTCCTGCTGAAATTCTGTATTGATTTATTTTCTCTATGTTCCTTTACCTGTCCAATGTAACATGGTCCATCTCTCAAAATCCAGCTTTCATTGCAGCACTTGAACGTTGGGTGGCTGTTGCTTATTTTGACCTCTCCACATTGGTTTAAAATAAATGCTGGCTTCCCAATACTCCAAGCATTTCAATGTATATGCCATTCAGAGCACCCATAGAGTGATCCATCCAAGTCCTTGTCTAAGACTCCTATACAAAAAGCTAATGTGCAATCTTGCCCTCCAGCAAAAATGAGCTCCCACCCTGTCCTTGCCGACTGAAACCATATATAGAATGCCACTCTCTGCTATTCTCAGTTAGGTGTACTGTCAATATTTGAACTTGTGTAAAATTCCTCCATTCCCTTGACAGAATGCAGTTCTTGGATATAAAAAGGAGGGGAAAAGAAAAAAAAAGATTTATGTATGCACTAAATTCTATTTATGATTCAGAAGAGTGTGTCTGTTGAGGAAAAAGGTATAATACGAGGAGAAGCATTAGGTACAAGTCTACTGGCATCTTCGATATCTTACACCCTGCAGTTGGCCATCACTCAGGAATTGACATCCTAATGACGGCCAGCAGGTGATCGTTCCTGGGGATCGGGGGACTTGGTTAACAAATACAGCCACACTTCCAACTTCAGACAGCTAATACTGCTTCTGGTTTTGCACCAGTGTCAATGAGTGGTGTGCAATGCATCTGAACCATGAGCGTCGTGGTTGATTAGCTATCAACAGGACTTGCAGTAGTGCTCAGTCTTAATACAGTACAATAAAATATGCAATATGTTGGCCAAGTCCTAATTAGTAGAGTTTATTTGTAGGTGAATCATGGGACAGAGGAGAACTGGGCATCATCCAAAGATGACGATGCAGTTGGAAAGATATTTACTGATACCAACTACTCGCTTATGACCATTGAACTTCATGTAGCATTACAATAAAATCTTTTTTGTACCTCAAGTGTTATCTGCTCCCACTGCTTGTGTCTGAATGGTCAACTGTGGAAAGCTATTCCTCCTCTTCCACTACAACACTCGCACAGCAGCTGAAATCATGGAACCCTCATGGCACTGCAATTTCCCTGTAAAGATTAAGTTGCACGCCTACCAGCACCTAGTTCAGCCACAAAGTAATTCCCTTGAAGGGATTCAGCTTAGCAGCACCATGCTGCTGACCTACAAAGAGTCAAGCAAGGCTATTTCAATCCTCCATTATTGTTCCCAGAATTGCTTGCTATTGAATTGGATTTGGACCCTCGTAAACAGATGCTAAGCAATTTAAACTCTATCGAGAGCCAAAATTACCCCAATATTCAGATCCTACAGTAGTTTATGCTCAGTTGGACATGCAACTTCAGACAAAAAAATTTGCCGAGCATAACCATTAGTCTCATAAGAAACACCCTGCTCCAGCAATCCAGGTTTTTAAAATCATGAAAGCTATTTTTCACAAATGGGTGAAATTAGGTGAAGAAATGCAACAATCACTCCAAAAGCACAATTTGGCCACTGAAGGAACTGGGTTCTTAAAATAACTGCATCATCAGATTCAAAACCAAGCTCTTTATTTTATCCAGTAGCCTTGGTCCCTTCCTTGCTCTACAAAGGTGAGACAATGACATTTTATAGGATACACCGCAAGTTATTGGAGAACAAACATCATTTTCGGTGGAAGTCCCCTCAGCAGCATTCTTTCCAAGTGAACACAAAACACATGAACTTCTACTATCAACTTTCTTGGGTCAACCACATCATATGGATGCCAAATTCCAAACTGCTGAAGCAAAGGTATTCAAGAAAGCCTCTTAAGAACATCCTTGCAATGACCAGCAAGGGCATGTTGACACCAATTCATGGGAAACAATTGCTTAAATTACCCGACGGTCTCTTTAACAATCTCAGCATTTGAAAATGTAAGACGAAATGGAAATAGAAAGCACTAATGGCAGAAATAGCGTCTTGTTCACCAGAACAACAAACCACACCTACCCATCCCACTTAGAAAGATGGATCCAAATTGCAATAGATGCTGATAATTCTGTATCAATCTCATCAGGTATCTTCAAATCCATTAACAATATATCCCTATTGAGGCAACCATGACAAGAGATTAGCAAAGAATAATGCAAGATGGCTTGAGCTGCTGCAAGCCACTGAAAATTAGTCTCCTACTCAAATGTTCAGCCAATCAACAGAACAGGCGCTGATAGGTCCACACAATTATAATCAGCAAGTTGCACAAACATGGTCACACTAAAATTGACACAAGTTAATTATTCACCGAATTTACCTTTTGCTAACTCCCAGGTACAATGAATAGGCACTAACTAATTTTTATCTGGTGAAATAATTTGCTTTCATTAAAATGTGACTTTTATTTAAAGAAGGAAATAATTCTCCTCTTCACACTCTCTCTCTGACAATTGCCCTCTCCCTCACCATCTCTCTCCCACTGCCTTCCAACTAAAACAAGTGTTTTTTTGCTTTTTCTGAATAATTTGAAACAAAAATAAACATGTTTGACCCTTTGAAAATCATAACTTTTTAAAAATCATTCTGAACAGAAATTAAAAGCTAAAGAAAAGCACTGTTTACTGCCAAACATTAGAGATTAAATGTTCCCATTTACAAACTGGACAACATTCATAGTCTGAATAGACAGCATTAAAATGTACAAAGATCAAACAGAAAAATTCAGCAATGTTACTATGAATTTAACATTTGTTTTTCTTTAGCAAAATTATTTAGACAAAAATGTCATTTTCCAAGAAAAATTAAAGGGAAAAAATTTCAGAAAAAAATAAAGAGTCATGGAAACAGATTTAAACGTTGAAGTGATGTGTTTACATTTGCATTTTCTATTGTAATTGACAATGGAAAAGTTGTCATGTATGTGGCACATTTTTGACAACTGCAAGTGATGTTGCAGAAGGAAATGCACTCAGTCTAAACTTTAAAATATCATAAATCAAAGAATCTTTTGACCACCCATACTTCCTTTCATAACCTTAAATTCCTGTCACATTTGAGAATAGAAACATACATAACATTTTAGGATGACACTTTGTTAATAAACAAACTGTATCACTGAGATTTTTGCTAGTGATTGCCCATCTTCAAAATATGAAATAAACAGCACTGCTGATCAAATTTCTAGGTCTTTCCACCCCAGCCAAAGCTTACTGCGGCTCTGCTGCATCTATGCCCATAGCCCTGAATGCTGGCTTCACTTAATACCGAGACACCAGACATCCAACAATGAACCAAATCCCCTTTTTTTTGGAAAAAAACACCTCAGCTCTACCAATTCCCTTCCACTGCTATACCAAGCCAGAGGTGCCTTGACAGGATAGTCATGGAAGATTGATTCTCTTGTGAGATCGTCTACAAGCAGGGGCTACCTCTTTAAAACAGAAATGAGGCAAAATTTCTTTAAGAGGGGCAATGCATCTTGGAAACCCTCTCCCACAAAGGATTGGGAAAGCTGAATATTTTTAAAGTAGAGGTAGAAAGATTTTGAAAAGTGGTTGAAAGGTTACCAGGTGTAGACAGGAATCTGGAGTTGAGATCACAGCAACATGAGGCATGATCTTAATGTCAACTGGGGAGTTTCGAAGGGCCAAGTGATCAGCTTTCTAATTTCTAGATTCAAATGTTCATATATACCTTCACCCTTCCTATCCCAGGTTTACTGAACCCAGAGCAATCCACATAGCTACAAAAGCTCAGACCTACCCTGAGAGCCAATTCAATCCACCTTCCCTAAACTGGAAAATGCTGGATATCTATTGCAAACTGATATAAAACTAGCATGGCAATTAGATTTTAAAATACAAGATAGAAATGAATTAGAAAGCATATGAAATATATTACAAATAAAGCCCATTACACAATTGAACATTATCCAGAGTTTCAACATAAATTAACATATCTTAACCAAGCTGAAACACTGCATCACCCTCAGCAGGTGCATGCGACTGCAACAGAACAGGTTTACAAAGGCAATTTCCATTTTAAATGCTCCCATAGGGTTTCAAACTAGAAGTATGTAACATATCAAAAATGGGGACTATTTTAAGTCTCACGTACAGTCTCAGTTATGGCTCATCCTCTAACTCTGCTGCACCTGATAACCTTATTTGACCTTCACCATCCACAAGCTCATCCCACCCAAAACTCCTTCATTTAACCTTAACATTGACTAGCACTTGTATGCAATGTAAGAAACAAAAAGAGAAGTAGGCAATTCAGCCCCTCATTCCTACTCCACCATTCACTATGTTCTTGGCTAATCTTTTCACCTCAGGGCTACATTCCCAAACCAAAGCCTTTTTTTTAAAAAAATTAAAAAACAATATTCTCTGACATTCTCTCTTTGCCCCCTCCCACAGGCAGAAGATTCAAAAGCCTGAAAGCACGTACCACCAGGCTCAAAAACAGCTTCTATCCCGCTGTTACAAAACTATTGAACAGTCCCCTAGCACCATAAGATGGACTCATGACCTCGCAATCTACCTCATTATAGCCTTGCAACTTATTGTCTGCCTGCACTTTCTCTGTAACTGTAACACTTCATTCTGCATTGTTATTGTTTTCCCCTGTACTGCCTCAATGCACTAATGTGATAAAATGATCTGTCGGGATGACACACAAAACAAAGTTTTTCACTGTACCTCAGTACCTGTAACAATAATATATTTAAAATTGGTAAATTGGTTTAAAGACCACATATTTATTATCTACACAGATTCATAGACAGAATTAGCTTATGTAATGCCTCAATGGATTAAGCACCCCAACCTTTAAAAAACAGCACATCTTCAGGCTTGCTACAATCAAACTCAAAGGACACCCGCTGGCACATTTGTTGTAAAAATACTAAATGCTTTGTCCTCAGTTGCTTAAACTAAAACAAAATGTTATAATTATTCCTAAGCTCCACAAAAATATCATCCAACTTTCTTGCCACAAGTTCCCACCTAAAAAAAGGTAGACACATTTCAGAATTATTAAATGTATACATGATTGTTAACATCAAAGTCCTAAACTTTGGTTTTTATTCCAATTTTACTATTAAGTATTTTAATGCTAGAATTCTTTTAATTTTTCTCCTTGTGCCTTTGATAAGGAAGGCGAATCAAGCTGGAGTACAAATTCTGAAAGGAATCTCCTGGCTTAGAAATTGACAGATTTTAACTAACAAAAACTGCTAGAAACATTCAGCAGGTCAGGCAGCATCTGTGGAAAAGAAAAAACAATCAACATTTCAAGTCAATGACTCTCCATTTGAACTGGAAAACTGAGAAAATGAGCTAGCTTTCAACTACAGAGGGTGAGGGGGTAAATGAAACAAAGGGAGCATCTGTGAAAGGCTGGAAAGCAAGGTTGCCCAGATAAAATAATTGTTTACAATGCCATCTAGTTGATAGATCGATAAGGACCATTAGGGGAAAGAAACAAAAGAACATGTCGGAACTATGAGATACAGAACACAGCAGTTGCTGTAAATCTGAAACAAAAGAGAAATGTTGGTAATATCCTACAGATTAATATTTATAGGTGGATGATCTTGCATCAGAACTACCGAGATCTGCCACAAACATGAAATATTGAGTCCCGGGGGCTGCAATGTACTCAGATGGAAAGAGATGCTGCTCCTTGAGCTGACTTTGGGCTTCATTAGAAAAGTTTAGCAGAACAAAGCAAGAGTCAGACAGAGTGAGAATTAAGTGACTGATAACTGCAAACAGGGTCACCCTCACAGATAGAATAGAAATGATCTGCAAAGTCAACATTCAAACTGCATTGGATTTTTCTAATGTAGGAGAGACAACATAATGAGCCGTGTTAATCATATATTCACCAGCTCAAACATGCACGCACACATGAAAAATGACAGAAGTCTGCAGTTGAAAAGCACCTTTAGTACTCCAAGGCAACTCAAGATTACTTACAAGTGCTTTGTCAAACAAAATTAAAGTCCAACCTACCTATAAGATATTGGGGCAGATGACCAAAATGATGATCAAAGTTGAACTTGAAGAACTGCATAGAGAGCTAGGTTTAGGGTGGGATTTCTAGACCTTCAGTCCGTGGCAGATGAATGTATGGCTGTAGCAATGGCATATTCATTAAAATCTGATGATGATTAGTAAGAGTTCCAAACAGGAGCATCATAGATATCCAATACCAAAACAGAGTCCTTAGAGGAATTAAATAATTGTAAAATCAAGGCATTGCTCAACTGGGAGCCCATACAAGTCAGCAGGCAAAAGGGTGATGGGTGAACAGGACTAAGTTTCTGGTGCATGTTTTTGCAAGTAATCAGAGTTTTGATGACCTCATGTTCAGCCAGAAGAACACTGCAATACTCATCTAAAAGATATCAAAAGCATGCAGCTCAATAACAAACTGCAACCAGGCCAGAGTCCAGTAACATTACAGGAGGTAAGAAGCAGACAAGCCTATGTAATAGCAGAAATAAGTCGCACAAAACTCACTTCAGGATCACCAAAGTTTAACGGATGGAGACCAGAATACAAAACAACAAATTACATATTCGTTGTCTACAGCAGAAAATTCAATCTGTAGAGTTCTTATGCTGCTCCATCGGAGTCAAATAATAACTCAAAAATTACTCTTGAAATCCTGTGCATCTATCCTACAAAGGACCACATCATGTGCATTTGGCCACGATGAAAACTCCTGTTGAACTTCTATTTTATTCTCAGTGCAACTTCACCAGCCAGTGACAGACTACTTCACCATGCTCAAATTTATGAGAATAATGGATGTCAAGTAGCAAGTTACAATTTAATCAAGGGATTCAGAAACCGCCATAAACTATAAGGCTCACAACCACTCTGTGAATCACAAGATTAAATACTTGTTTTCAACCTATTGAAATAAATTTTTAGAGAAAAGCAACATTCATTTTCATGAAAATAAGAGTGCAGATGCTGTAAATCCCAAGTAAAAACAGAAAATCCCAGAAATACTCAGCAATCAGGCTGCATCAATGGGAAGAGAAACCAAGTTTACAGTTCAGGTTGAAGGCCCCTTGTCAGAACTGGGAAGGAGCACTTGCGTTCAGTTGGCAGGGGTGACCCCGAGCTTCCTGTCGCCCGCCACCAAAATTCTCCTTCCCATTCTTACCTATCGATCTGTGGCCTCATGCACTGTTACAATGAGGCCCAACACAAGCTTGAGGTGTTAACAGCACCTCACCTTCTAGATGGAAACATTGCAGTGTTCTGGACTCCATTATGAATTCTACAACTTCAGGTAACTTGTTTTTTTTCTTATCTGTATCAGTTGTCATCTGTAACTTTAGCTCAGTTTGTTTTTGTCTGTCCTGGAAGTGGAGGATATGACCAGCCGAACCTTCCAGATACCTCTTCCTGTTCTGAATTTTGCAATTCTTACATTCTTTTGTCCATGTTCTCACTCTAGCTGCTTCCATTCACAAATTGATCAGATAACCTTGTTTACATCTCATCCTTATGGTCACTATTATTATCCCATCATAGACACTCCCCCTCCCACACCCTTCCTGCAGCTTAATGAGTTCCTTTTCTTTCCCAGCTTTGAGGAAGGATCTTCGACCTGAAGTGTTAACCCTTTCTCTTCCAATTTATTTTCATTCTGAACCACAATTAACTCAGTTGACCTGTGCCGATTCAACCTAATGCACGCCAGCACCAAACTCATTCTGCCAGCTCATTATAGTGATTTCAGTGTCCAGCATTAATATATCCACTATTCAAATAACTACAACCTCAGCAATGGGCTCAATTTCATGAGTGGCAAACACAAATTAAAGCTAGCTCACACTACTTAAAAGCAGCCTGCATCAAAAAGTGAAAAACAACAAGGTAGGAGCAGGCAACAGAAATAACTGTCAAGGAAAATACAACTTACCAACAGATTTGCGGCACAACATGATTTTCCAATGCTGAAATGGAGTCCTTAATGCAGGAAATGAAGAAGAGAGATATGTTGTTTCTTCAAAGGACCAGGTGGCCCTCCAGAAAGACACTCAGAAGACAGTGGATTAAACAGCCTTGGAAGTGAATGGCAGAAGTCCAAACACGAGGACACGATGCAGTGCTACAAGTTCAATGGCCTCACCTGCAAGTTTAAGGTTAGTGAATATATTTCAAATGTCCTATTCTACTAGATGCTCCAATATCTTCATACACCAGATTACCATCTACAGCCTGGCTACCGAACCCAAGCCAAGGGGACCCAGCCGTGGAGTTCAGCTATGGAGTATATTTTAACAAAACATTTAGAATCACGTCAGGCTGTGCGCTGCTGACCTGGCCCACCGCCTCATCCACATCAAGATAACCTGATGACCGCACATAAAAGACTGCAACACTCATACCAATAAATTGAATTGGGTCAGGCATTTGGCAGGGGGGGGGGGGGGGGGGGGCGTGGTGGGAGGTGCGGGGGAAAGGAAAAAAAGAAAATCAGGCTCAGATGGGGTCCAGTGTGGCTGTTCAGTTGGCCCGAGCCAAACCACCTACTATTTCTATCACTTGACTTGTGCTAAATATTCATATGCTCCAACACATGACAAATAGATAATGGAGAACAAGTGGATGTGGTGTGCTTGGTTTCCAGATGGCTTTCAAGAACTGAGATGAGGAAAAATTTCAGCAGAAGATTGGATTACAGAATTCCAAAGCTTCCCCTAAGGGCAGAATCATAGTTGTCATGTTTATTCAAAGCAGGGATCAATAGATTTTGTGGCATTAAGTGAATCATAGAATATGGGAATGGTGCTGCAAAACAGCATTTATGGTGGAAGATCAGCAATGATCTTGATGAATGGCAGTACAGGCTCAAAAGGACCGTATAGCCTACTACATCTTTTATTTGTTATGTTCTTATTGTCATCACTATTGCAGCCCTCACCCCAACACTTCACTACCTATATTCACTCCCAACTATTCAAACAAAATGCATCACCCAAATACATTGTACTCACTGCCATATTTCTCACACTCTTGCAAGAGAAGAGAAATGAGCAATAACAGGAGGCAACAGTAACTAACCAGCAGAACAGAAGCACTACAAATACCCGATATTTAGATGTTTAAATGGAAGATCAGATGACCGTTTGACAAGCTCAGACTCCTATGGACCTAAGTGGTCAAAGGGGCTTGCAGATTGCTTTCAGCAACCTAACATGCAAAATGTAACTTTGACTGCTGAGATACCACATCTGTGGAGTGGTGCTGGCTCTGTGAATCAAGATCTCCTGTCATCTCTAGAATGACAGAATTTGCAGTCCCACTGCTGCCACTCGACATGTAAAACTATGTGGGAAACTGAGTCATGAAGAGAATGCAAAAGGATTCAAACAGGTTAAGCCAACAAGCAAGATGGTAGCAGACGGCAAAGTAAAATATGAGAAAAACATTTGTTTGAGTAGGAAACCTAAAAACAGATGATTTTTGTTTCTTAAAATGGTAAGAAAATAGTGAATATTGATGTTCAGAGGGATTGTGATGTAGTGGCACATGGCAAATTAACTATGCTGGTACAATCAGGAAGGTAAAAAGCTAGGTAAATATTTTAAAAAGAAATTGAAGTTAAAAAGTTTGAGGCAATTTCTCTGTAATTTTATGGGGCTTTGCTTTCTGGGCACGGTCTCAGCAATGTGCAGTTTTGGTCTCCGCTCTTACAGAAATAAGTGTAACATAAATTGCTAAATTTACACAATTGACTCTTAAATAATTGAGACCTGCTCAGTCAAGCACTGCAGAACTTCTCCAGTACAGTCCAGGCAACAGAAATCATGATTTTAGCAGGGCAGCAGTCTGTGTGCTTACAGTTTCTATGTCAGCACAGTATTTGCACTTCGCCCATGTGGTGAGCAGATAACCCTTGTAAGCCAGTGGCCACTCTTTGGTTCATCGTATGCAGAGGAGGCAGTGAAGTGCTACAAAGTGAAGGCATCATCGTTGTCATCAGATCATTGGGTATCAACCTACAATGTACACCGTGAAGTCATACATATGCTGAACATTGAGGGATTGGAAGGAATCATTGCTAAAAGCTATAAATCTCCAACTTGCAGCATCTACAAACCAATGTATGTGTGTCAATGACATGTTGCATCATAAGATAATTTAAACGGGACGATTACAGATTATCTGTTATGCTCTACCAAGACAGCAATATTTTCTCAGGCTTCTTGGGGGAAAAATGTTCCTCGACAACTTCTGCGATACAAGTGTGCAACAAACTCTGACATACTGTAATTATCTCCAGTGCCAGTCAGGAAGAAACACTGATCAGAAAACCTTAATGTCACTAGTAAAGCAGTCGTCACCCCACTCAAGATTGATTTGCAACTCAAATATGTGTTAGATTTCAGTCAAGACATCCTCACTGAAGCTCAAACTCTTGCATCGTTATGCATCAAGATTTACATTGACAATTGCTCCCTGAAGACCATGGATGAGCACGACCTTCTGACAAGAACACTTTCTTCATCCTTCTTCTAACTCTTCTCTTCTGCTTGCCCTGCTCAGTGCACCCTCAGTGTAGGGAAAGCCTACTATTCCATTCAAGTCTCAAAGCAACTGATCATTATGGAAGCCTTAAAGTTAACATAGAACTTAAAAGCATGTGATGCACCAAACAGCTCTTCAATCAAAGAAACAGCCAGTGGAGTCGATCAGCAACTAACATGCAAGCTTTTACAATTCCTTCAAATAGGTAGTTGAAGATACTTTTTTTGTGCTGCTCACTAACTTTTACTTCATGTGTACACAAAATATAGTATTAGCTGGAGGTTGGAGCTCCAATTGACAGTACTTTCATCATATCAGAATGCTAACCAGTATCATAATCTGCCTATTCTTCCAACAAGGATTGATGTCAAGCATCGTAAGGGCCTTCCCAATATGACGACCAAAGGACTCATGCTAAAAATGTGTGCAAAGAAACAGTGGAATTAACTTGGCATTGGCTAAGCAGCAGAGCACTGCCATCATCACATTAGATCAACTTTTGCAAGTGCTGACAAAAAACTGTCACACAAGAAATAGTAAAATGAATTGCACAATTGAAGAAACCGACAGCATCAAAACTTATTCTGTTAAATTTCCAAAATAGATACAGATTTTTTACAATGAGGTCCCTTGAATAAAAATTCCAGAGTGCAAGGATAGGGTAGAAATGTATTTTCAGAACAGGTAACCCTATTAAAGAATATTGTTGCACAAACAACTGGCTAAATGGACTCCATGTATTTTTTCATAATTCTTAATAATCAGATTATTTATTAAAATCACAGTACCATTTTCACCCACTGGATTATCATTTTTAATCAACAAAAAAATGCTTACAAATGTTATGTTTTTCTCTCCTCAAAAAAAATGCAGTCAACTACTGCTTATGATGATAAAATTTCTCAAGTACAGCAGTATTAAGTCATTCTACCTGGTTCCTTTAAAACAGACTTTTAGTAAGCTGATTACGAGCATTTTCATAAAGCTCAATTGTTCAACTTCTAAAGCAGGGAAACAACTCAAAAACCCATCGATCTAACTGTCAGACCTACATACTGATCATGCTATTTTGTTTTTAAACGATGGGCTCCATTGTGAGAGACAGCTATTTCCTGTAAAGACGACCAGAGCAAGAATGGATATTTCAAATTTTCATTTTATGCTGCTGTAGTAAAAACTGGCACTATAGCATGACCAATGGGTTCTGATTATTAAGTTTTAGTCCTGCTCCTACATGTACTTCAACTTTAGCTTCTCTTCAATGGCTAATGTTAAAAGAAAAACACTGTTGTTAAGACTACCAGTTACCAAAAAAGCAAATCAACTCAACGGCGCTTTACGATTTCTACACCAACAAAACCACACACAAAAAAAAACTCCCCTTTCAGTCTTATTCTTCGCTTCCCCCCCCCCCCCCCCCACCACAGCAGTATGGATTCAGAAACCTTAGAAGAATTTTTTGTGGTTACTGCACGCATGGTTTTTGTGGTTACTGCATACAAGTGAGCAAGCAGTTTCTACAATAATTAAAATATGGTTATGTAACTGCAGGCAATAAAAGTTTACAGCTTATTCTGACAGTCATAAGAGATAAAAGTCCTGGGATGTGATGCCTACCAGTGCTTCTCACACAACTGAACAGCATTGACATATCTTTTAGCATCCTGAAATCAATCACAGATTAGATAATGAAATATGCACAAGCCTTTTCCCAGAACCTTTGACAAATCACACACAATCCTAAATCTTCATAAATCACGATTAAAGACAAGGATATCATCACCAACACATATATCTTTTCTAGCCTGACCTGAAGACTAATGAGAAAAGCCTTGGACTACCTCCTCTGATTAATTAATTCAAAATGTCTGCCGTTATTCAAATATGAAGCTGATGTTATTTGAATAACACTTGACAGCAATGCCTGAAGATATAATCTCTGATTTGCAAATCTGCATCTGCTCTGCCATAATGGTTCCTATAACAGTGACCTTAGAAGATTTTTTTTATATGAAGTCAAGACTGTTCCAGCTAATGGCATTTCAGGAAAGGGCAAAAAAAGATGGGGGGTGGTGGGGAAATCAGGTTGTGAAGCCCATTGTCCACAATGAAAATCAATCAATCATGGTGAAAGAAGTAGGCCTGTAATGAGAGTATGAAGTGAGCAAAATAGTCAGTGTCAGCAAAACATCTGCTGTCAGAATCTATTCTATAAAATATCATGAAAATACAATGCCAAATTATCTGTATTTCATTTAGTTTCCAAAATGAAAATGATGCAAAGTTACTTTAATTTCTTACTTTTTTTTTTAAAAAGAGTTTGAAAAAAATCATACCCGAGAGGCAACTCTTCACGTAATATCCGAAACCTAAATTCTTGCTCATGGACAGCATTTCAAAAGATTAAATAAAACCTCTCTTGTACAAGCACAAAAGCTACTTCTAGTGTTTTTGTCTTGAATTCTACTGAAACAAATGCTGGAATAATATTGTCCTAAGAGCACTATTTTCCAAGCTTTCAGTTAGCAAAATCTTACAACGACATGGCCATGAAGC
>NC_067427.1:6092500-6252500 GCF_009764475.1 Pristis pectinata | reverse complement strand
ACACTTCGCACTGAAAAATCATTCATTCTATTTATTCTATCCAAACACTTCCACTGAACAAATCTACAATGACACTGATCTGAACAAGGCTGAAAGATCTAAATTTCATGCAGACCCACAGCTTACTTCACTTTTGATTAAAAATATTTGCAAACCAAATCAGGACCATAAATAGAAAAACAAAGCAATATTGACTTGGAGACATGTTACTTTAAAAATATAAAAGGGCACATAATCATATTAAAAAAGATTACATGGCAGCTAAAATTGTGCCAATCGATTAGTTTGGCAAATCAAACATTCTGTTGATTACCAGAACAATTAATCACATTTCTGGATGCATTCATTCATCATAAAAATAGTACATCTTTCTGACTGCACAAGGACTGGATGCCTCGCACGGCAATGCGTTAACGTCACATGGAATGAACCCTAGCTCATTTGGACTTCATTTTTCAGCCAATCCATATGCTAATTGCCACACTAACAGCTCAAGACCTAAAATACATTCCAGTGTTTGTTTTGTTGGTGCAATTAGAGCTGCAACAAAACCATCACTGGTGGATTCAAAGCTTTGGGCATCATGTATCCCAAAGCTTTGGAGGTACCCAGTCGGAAATAGTAACATTCATCTGAAGATATTCAATCAAGGACAACAGAACATGAATTACAGCAGTAATGAAGCATCAAAATTGACATACCAGCTTTGAATGTGTGCTAAACAAACAGAACATTGAAACCTGCGACAGCCTTAAACACAATGTTTACTGTGCTCCATACAAGAGGATCAAAGTGACTTGATTAAACATATCCCCCGACACTTAATGGCAAAATATTTTTCACTAATAACAGAATATCAACTGCATGCATCAAGTCTACACAACTTTCAGTTGTCTTCTCCTTTTCTTCTGAAGTCCAAACTTATGAGTTTATTCTTATTTACATGGGAACCAAGTATCATAGTATTTCCAGATCAGAAATATTTAACCAATCACCAGAGAAAATATATAGGTTCTGAACCTTTATTCTAGATCATGATCAAAGATTAGCAACAAAAATAATCATTTTTACTAACAGTACAAATAAAGAAACATAACAAGCCTGTTTAAGAAAATTATTCAATATATGACTGGACAGAACATAATTGAAAATGAAAGATTTATGGGAGTACAGAAAACATTATCAACAAAATGAAAACATCCTCTATAAATTAAAAAAAACCATTGGCGCCAAATACTTCAAACACGTCCACCAAGAGCAACCAACTCAATAACTTGTCAATTAATCACCAGAGAGCAATTATTCAATTCCTAGCTGACACTAGCACTGTAATTTCATTTTATATTTTTAGTGTCTCCATATCAACTATCCAACTTTAATATAACATTATAATCAAAGATTCTGAGAACCCAACATTAAACACAAGCACTGCCCAAATTATAAAATTTCTGTCAAACAAGGAGTGTGAGATCATTATACACTGGGTAACAACGTAGAAACATTTTACCCTTTATGTAAATGAAATCTAGATATCCAAACAAACGTCAGGCTACATTGAAGAAAAACATTTCCTAAAACTAAATGAATGAAAACTGAGAAACAATTGCCCTAATACAGAATATATTCCCCCCCCCCCCCACCATTACTTAGCAGTCTCAAATTTGTACTTGGTCATGAACCAGGCAGATATAGAAGTAGATTTCAACTATTTATATTTACAGTACAATTCCATAAGCTAGTCTATATATCCAGAACAATTTTATATTTATCATTCTTCTTGTTCACACTATTTCAAAAGGTATTGATTGATAATTTTCCAATAGTCTTAGCCACCAATGTCAATATCAGGTAGACAAAAGAGTACCTTTTTTTAAAAAAAACTTAAATAAATCAAACAGTTCTTATATGGCCAGTCAAGAGTTAACTTGTTTTGTAAAGATAGTGTACCAACTTCAATAAAACAATTTCGTCTATTCTAAACAAGTGACCACAATACAGAAAAGGCAGACCAATCCATCAGCTAGCTGGAACGAACAAGCAAATTTGGCAAACCAATAAAGGTGAGCACTGACAGAAGTTAAAAATTTATATTAAATATTGACATGAATTATTTACCAAATTCATACTTAAAAGACATGAATGGTTTATTGAATAAGAGCCACCATGACAAGAGGTCAGCATCTAATGCAAGAAAGTAGACTTTGGCAGAGATATGCTATCTCAACAATGCTGATCATCTTGATCAAACAACAGCTTAAGAGTGAACTGAGCATTTTTCTCACTACAAGTCTGCAGCACCAACTAAGAGACTAACGCAAATTAATCTCTCAAACAACAGATATTACCAGCCAATTTATTATGGAGACTCAGCATGATCAGAAAGAATGTTCCACAAACATGCTGCGTATCAGTGTGTTAAGATGGTGATTTCAGTCTTTTTCCCCCAACTTGATCAAAAATAACTGCCGTCCCCATAGATAGTACAATGCTTCCATGTAAAAAAAGAATTCCATTGCAATAAGCTTGTAGTTATGAATTTAGATTAAGGCATTTCTTTAATATTCTTACACATTTTACCAAGCAACAATTTCTGCATTTGTCTGTCTTCCACTAATACAAACATATCTGATTATTCAAAACATCCAAATATGTCCCCAATTGCTAACATTATAACAACAGGATCCCAGTATATTTGAAAATATTAATGCCAACAATTTAATATAAAGCCTGGAAAAGCAAAAGTTATTCTTGGACATCACTGCTGACTGCTTTAAGGAAATGGCCAGTTTTTCATTACTAGTGCTATTGAATTATCTATTCGTTCCTCAGCATAATCAATTTAATCTGTAATGACACAAATCCTTAAATCATTATTTTAATGTTACAGGTTCTTTTTTTTTATTAGTTTGTACAGTCCAGTCAATCAAAACTGTCTATGAAAAATAAAAACAACCCACTCAAAAGTCTCAATTTTCAAAATTAATCTCCCCCAATCTTGGGGGAAAAAAATCAGATGTGCAAGTTAGAAGGTAGTTTCATTTAACCACATTGTGTAGCAATTACAACAGAACAGCATTTGCCTTGTCAAGATCGAACATACACACCAATAAAAGAATTATTTCCATACATCATATTTGTATTGAACATCAAATCTTGTTTTAATCTGCAGGTGAAATAGAGGATGAAGACACAAATCCTTGTAATCACATCAAAGCTTCCATGAACAAAATAGTCACAAAGTAGTATAGAATAAAATTTGGATACAAGTGATCATTTTCTTCATTTCTCTTCAGACATAAAGAATTCAACAACCAGCCAAACCAGCCAAGCAGCCCTTTTACTCCCCCTGCGGAAACCTCCTGCAGCCTAGGAGTTCATTAAGTTTTATGATCTTCTTCAAGTCTGTTCCGCTTATAAGCCTCACAATGGCTACAAATCTGGTGAACCATCAGTACACCATTAGACAGCTTCAGCAAATCAATGTCATTTACTTTTTTCAGTCGAGTTGGTTGTATATCTTAAAAGTTTATTTGACATCTGTCCATATATTTTTTCAGTGCATTTTATCCAGTATCTTTAACTTTAATAGACAAGCTACTAAGATGACAGCTGGATAAATTAGCTGACACTATTGCACATTAGAAACTAAACGATTTTTATGACCCTCGAATATATTACTGAGGGGGTGGGGGGGAACGATAACGAAGTTATTTTTAATATTAAGGTGGTGAAAAGTTTTTTTAAATTGTTAAAAACCACAAGAATTTAGATTGATCTAAAACAGGAGCTATGTGCAACTACATTTTCTTATTGCATGCATGGAACAAGGATGGAGGATTTAATATAATCCAAATTGTCAATGCACTCACAATAAAGCACCAAAAATGCACCAATAAAAGAATCATTTCAAGTGAAGACTTAATGCTTTCATTTAAAGAAATTATAAGGAAAAATGTTCTAAAACTGCTCTTACTCACATTTCTAGTTTCCTAAACTACATTTCAACTGCTCCTATAGGGACCATTAGAAGTACAATGTTGCATGAATTCTACAATCTAATTTCAAAGACACTAATCTCTCTGTATTGGTAGTGTTGACACTGATGGAGCCAAACATCCCCGTAATCTGCCTCAGTGAAATACAAGTCCATTGTTATCAAAGCGAAAGCATGGTACCAGCGCTCTAATTAGGATAACTTCTTCAGTTGGGGTATGGCGATACCAAAAGAAATCCTATAATACTCAAATCTGTCCATTGAGCAGAGGTTTGTGTCGTTTGTATTTCCACAAGAAAGAAAATTGTGTCATGGAAGCAGCGGGAAAGACTCGTCAAAGTGCACCCTGCTGACATCTTGCAGAAATCTAAACTTTTCTGCATTCCAAAAATAAAATCTGTTATGCCCAGTGGTGAAGAAAACTGATAAGAGTATTTTCAGAACTCGTCTGGTGCCATACTTCATTTAAATCGCTGGCTTTAAACCAATACACATGCTGATACATTCAAAATACTATCCGCTGCAACAAAAGGCCAGACTGCCACGCTTCCACAAAACGTCATAGTTATTGCTTCGCATCAAAATGCAGGTTACCATTGTTTCGAAATCAGTTGTTTAATGTGATAATTGAGAAAAATATTGATCGGCAGAAAAAATACCTTAAAAACGGGTGAGGGATTACGGCCTTTACGAAAAAGCCCGCTACCTTGTGGTAAAGTGAAGGAATGCATACAATCGGGCCGACTTTTACAATCGAGTTATCTCAAATATACTAATTTTTGAATGCACTTTCCATGTCTCGAAGATGCTCTAATACAATCTATGAAAGCCCAGACCAACTCAATCCAAGCCACAAGTTCAGACAATATATTTATAACCCGAAAAACGGGCGTGTGGGTGCTTCCAAGATAGGAGAAGCAGCTGTGACACCCACCCAGAAGTGCTGGGTCATAATTAAACTATCTAAAACAAAACAATGTTCCATTAATTAAGCCTAGAAGTAATAAACCGGGTTCTTAGAGCTACGATGCAAATACTGGCTTTGCTAGTGATGTTCCATATTGCTAGCTTCAATCCCTTGCCAAAGTGTGTGTTGTGTAGCATCTTGTATCACAGGATATGCCAATCTTAAAGCCATATTTCTATGTAAAGGTAACATTCTAACCATAAACAACTAAAACTTCCCTCATTACCATGTCAAAAGAAAAGTAAAAAACGGAAATAATTTCTCCAGTGCCAAAATAAATTGTTAGCATTCAAAATCTTCAGAAGTGTTTTTTTTACTCTGGCCGAAGAATTGATGAATTCTTTTTTACAACGCCATCTGTTCACGCAGTAAATGTACTCGAGTTTTATTTAATATCTCAAGGATATTAGACATTCGGAACAGTTGTATTTGTATTTTTATATTATATTCATATATGTATTTAATTAAGTTCTTCGGTTACAACTTAATGGACGTTTTATCTGCAGGATTAGTCGTGGCATTTTCGCTTTCCGTCGAACTTTTTTCCTAGGTTATTGGAAAAGTGTCTGCACAATCCCGATAACTGTACTGCCTTTTATAAAGACAAATCCAAGCAAAACTGATAAAGAAACCTCCCGAGTAAAATCGGTTTCTATAATCCCGTTTAAATCGCGTCAGAAATGTCATCACTCGGGAAAGAATACCACACGTGTGGAAATATTTGTCATCATCTCAGATTTGCTATTATCCAAGTCCTGCCAAACACTGGACCTCCAACAATAAAACATCACTGCAACATTTCTACCAGAATGCAACGCCACACGTTTCCTTCAGAATTATTGTGGTGTTGGATTTGATGGAAACTATGTTTCCGAGGCTCAGTCAAACGCGTGTCCTGATCGGTTTCATCGCGTTTATAATTTCACAATACAGTATATGAATGCTGTACCTGAATAGCAGTCGGACCATTTACAAAGATCCGAGTTCTAAATTTATTGGATTTACTTTATGATGCCTGCAACAGAGATTTAAAATCAACTTTGGAACAAGAAAAATAACAGAAATAGTAACTAGAAGAGCCAGGCCAAATCTCCACACTGACGTGACATCTTCTCTGCAAAATACCGTCTGAAATGTGTTCCTCAGAGACACAAACTTTGGAGACTTTTCCCCCCACCTACACTTCTATTTTACGTTTTCTTTGTTATGCGAGCTAAACCTTCCAGTTAAACCTTCAACAACGCCTTGACAACAAGCAGCGAAAATTTCACTGAATGCTATTCAAGGTAAAATAAAAGGGCTCCCGATCCCTGAAAGAAAACACCTTGGCGGAATAGTCATTTCTCTCATCTCTAATACAGCCCGCTTCATCATCACTTTGGTCCCAAACCAAACGGGCAAACTAAAGCGCATCAGAAATGAAAACTTCAAACATGAAAAACTAAACCCGGAGTTGGATGCTATGATACGGTTTCAAAGTTAAGACGCGAGGAATTTAGAATATTTAATTGCACCGATACGTAAAAAAAACCCTAAAGACTGCGGTGGTTTAAATCTTTACTGTACACGAGTTGAGATTTTGTTCAGATGCCTTTGAAAATCTAACATAGATAATCCGGACTGTACAAGAAACACAATCTGCATTAAAAGCAACGCAGCCCAATCTGCCATTGTGTACTTTGAATATATTTTCTTACAATTAATTTACGGATAATAAAGCACTCTAAAAGACTGCTTCAAGGAATTTTGTTGCAATTTTGCAATAGTGCATTTCCCAAAACCCTGAACTCCGAATAAACCGAGCACCAGCATTTCCTATTCAACGCAATCGCTCCAAATTACTGCAAAAACATATCAGACGACCGCTCTCAACAATACAACTACCACTCTACTCCAGATATTGGGACGATTGTCATTTTTCCCCCCGATTCAAAGTCCGACTATAGTTTTAGTTTGTGATGCAAAAATCTCACACACGCCGCTACTTTTCTGCTCCGCATTGAGCAAAGTGCGCCAAAGGCGGCTGTATTGTGGGTGCCAGAGGCGATGTGTTCTGGGTGATATACGAGCATTTTAATGCACATTTCATTTAGCATCACCGTTATGAATTGTTAAATTTAGTGAAGCATTATTACAGTGTGCAAAATGAAATAGGAGAGGAACAGAAATCAAGATGGCGGTGCACATGCCGCCGGAGTTCAGGCTGCACAAGTAACACACAGTGTGGGTTAAAATTAACCGGGAGCTCTACCTGTTTTCTCCTTTATTTCGCACAGGACGCTGAACAGGGCCGGCTTCATTCTGTGGCAATTTAACGCGTGTTTCCTGCAAACACAAGAAGAGTGGGGGAAAGAGGGAGAGGGGAGGGAGGGGGGTGAAAGAAGGAAAAGAGAGAAAATATAAGTAATTAACAAGATTTATAGCACTCAAAGTCAAAAATATGGCGGCGAATTTGAGCGCTAAAAACACACAAAAAAAAAGATTTTTTTTCGCAAGGCCACCAACTTTGCTTGTGCTTCGTCCAGGCTCTGGTCGGTGATGGTCATGATCTGGTGGAGGATGTCCCCGATGTCTTGCTTTCTTCCGTCGCCGTCTGCACCTTCATGTCCTTGCACATGTGGAGGCAGCCCCATGCCCCCCTGAACCGAGTGTCCAGCCAAGCTCACACCGGGATGAGTCTGCATCATCCTGGATTGATCGTCCATACTCTGCCGCAGCAGCACACGGGAGAAATTTATATATATAAAACAATATATATAATATATAAATCAAGTACAGGTAGCGCTGGAGCCGAGGGAGAGGCAGGGCTGGGGAGGGGGGAAAACACACTTGCTTTGGCTGCTTTCAATTCCTTATTTTTCTCCCCCAAAAAAAAACTTGTCACAAAAAAGACTGAAAAATAATTTTTTTAAAAAAAAAATCCAAGATCTCGCTTTAAAAAAACCCCTCTACAGAAACAAGATCAAAAGTAAAGCTGCTTCTTCAAAAGACAGAAGGGAAATAATAATAATAAAAGATCATAAAAATGATTCGCCGGATCAATTTACGAGCCAACTCTTTATGTTTTTGATGGCCGCTTTGGTGAGGGATTGACAGACTGCCAATGCCACTCACTCACTGCAGACGTGTCAGAGTTTAAGGGAAAGAGAAAAAAATATATTTATATATATATATATATATATATATATATATATATATATATAAAATGCAAACTCCGCCCTCGCTTCGACAGGGCGGCCCGTGGCGGGGAGAGCGGTCGGAGCCCGGCAATGCCCCTCACTCACTGCCCGGCCGCACAGTCACTCCTCATCCCTGTCACTCCCACACACTTTTATCCCCCTTGCTTTATTTCTCCCTCTCTCTCTCTCTCTCTTTCCCTCCTCTGTTTATTCTTTCTCTTCAATCCATCCCCTGAACTCGACGGAAATGTTTTTTTTCGCGCCGACCTCCCCCCCCTTCTCCTCCCGCCGTCGACGTCCGTCAAGAGACGAAGCCGCGCCCCTCCCGCCTCTTTCGGCGTGACGGACAGCTGGCCGTCCGCCCAATCGCCGGCCGTCCTCGGCCGGATGGGCCAATGGCGAGGCGGCGGGGGCGGGACGCGGCTCGGCGGCGTCAAGTTCAGCTGGCGGGGTGGCGGGGAGGGGGGAGGAGGGGGAGGGTTTGTATTTAACGGTCGGCAACTTGTGATTGGCCCGTTTCGAAAGGGAGCGAGCAACCCCCCACCCTCCGAACGCTGACGTCACCCGCACGCGGCGCAGGGCCGCTGGTTACCATGGCAGCAGACGACTTTATTGGGAGCGCTCTATTGTTGCCTGGTGGCCATCTCTGAGCCGCGGTGCGGGCATCGGCAGCCGAGCAACAACTCAATGGCCACGCACGGGAAATAGAAAGGCTCCGAAGTTGCTCCAGTGTTTAAATTAATACCGAAACTGCACGCTTTTACGTTTTCTTTCATCTTGCCGCCTTGGAAAACAAGCGAGGCATTGCATTATTTCCAAAGCTTACACTACTTTAGAACCCAGCGAAATCTTGCAAATGGAAGAGTTATTTGCAAAATGTTGCAATTTACAAATGTCTATGTTGAATGTTGCAATTCTTTGATTGCGCTGCTTCCATGCATGAGTTTTATTTACAATCCATGCAGTTGTTCCTTTTTTTTATGCAGAGTATATAGTTTTCTGTTCACTTGGTATGTAGTTCATTGATTCTCTAATAGCGGTGTCCCATTGATGATCTCTCGAACATGACCAGCTTTATCCGTCCATGGAAGCCTGGTCTTTCATTAATGGTATTTCAATGCAGGGTAATTGATAAGCCACTTTAACCAAGTTGTAAGAGAATTTAAGATTTCATCAATACGTATTAGTTTCTAAGTCTGAATCATAGAGTTTGTTTTAATTAAATCATATTATTTTCAAAATATCACACATTATCATAATTATTGCATGCAACATCTTGTAATCGGACAAGGCACTCCATTCATTTTATTCCCGAGTTTCCGATCATGAGTATTTTATAATTTCTATTCTTAATTGCTTCGTTAAATGCCTGAAAAAAACAATCTTTCTTCTAAAGTCATATTCGATATTTTAATTAAAATAAGCCTGTATATACCCCATGTAAAATCCTCATAGCACCAAAGAATAACACGGTTGATGAGATTTCTTAAACGAACTGCTAGCTATAGATATAATTCTTCGATTTCTATGGTGTAAAACAGACTCGTTTATTTCGGCTTGCGAGTAACAATATTATGACGAGGGATGAACCGTCTCTGAAAATCATTTGAAACTTAATGGCACTGTATCCTGTAATAAATGGAATTTTCGATATTGGAAGACTAAGCTTCGAAAATGCCCTTTTCCTTTGCCCGAATTTGCGAACTTACAATCAGGCTCCACAGCAACTGATAATTTATTGCAATTTATATTTCTATTTAAATTGGCACACAGAAAATACGAGGTAACACGGTTTATGGATTTTCACTTATTTTTGATCAGTGTCTAAATAATTGGCGGCACAGTGAGCCAGTTTCTATCCCCATAGCCTCTCAAGCAAGTTTGAGCTGCAACTGATATTCTTGCCTTACAGCTGGGAAGGACGCAGTCATGAATTTTACTGGCCCCATTTTGGGGACTTAAAAAATAAATATATGTTTTGTAAATACGTGCAGTTGTTTGCTGTTACAATAAGCCACTGTGCAGACCTTTCAATAAGGTTGTTCGCTCGTTTGTCGTATGCAGTACTAAACTCAGTGGACAGGTAGTACAAGTACGGCAGCATCTTCCAGATGGTCTCCCCAACAGCAGACGGATACCACTCCCCATCCTCCTTAATTTATTTTCCCGTTTCCTTCTCTGCATTTTTTTCCCTTCGGAACCACCTTCAGCGCATCTCCTTTCAACTGGGAGAGGCAGATGCGCGGGGCAATCAACTTCTGCCTTATTTTCAATGGCACATCCAGCAGGAGGAAATTATCCTGAAGCAAAATGAAGATAAGGTGGTGTCGATTTTAGCAAATCGCGAAAACACACTGGGAAAAAAAATGGAAGAAAAGCGGACATTCAAGACACAATGGCAGTGAACAACGCACTTTTAAACTAACTTAACAGCGTTATAGAAAAAACATCTAGGAATTAATACATATGAACAAGAAGCAAAATGGTTTCGTCTTAGGATTCCTTTGGGCAGAAGACTCATCCAAATCCGAATGATGCTTAAAATGACTTGTTTGTGCAATATGACATTAATTTCACTTATTAAGTATTGCTTGCAGAGCCACGTTAACGTAAGTTGTTCGTGTTGGGTTTCTGTCCTTTTTAGTTTAAATGCAGTAAGTCGGGTGTTGCGGTCGATGAGAACCATGCAAAGCAGAATGTTGGACATGAATACAACCGAAGTAAAACAAAACAAAATTGGTGGTAAAACCACCCACAGTGTCACCCAACTTAGTCAAAGAGGAGAGTTGCCTTCAATCAGTCAAGCCAAGAGATTTTAAACTTACAATGTGCCCGTACTTTATGAAAGTGGTTTCAAGGCACAGTTTTAGAAACAAGATGATTTCAAGAGCCAAGGGAAAATCGAGTCATCCTTGTAACGCCTACAAGATCCCGGAGATGAGAAGGCCGTTCGCGGACTGAGTGTGTGAGATAACTCAATGCAAAAGCGTTCCTGCTCGTCCCATTCCCCGTACCACCCTCGGAGCCCGCAAACTTCCTCTTTTACGGTAATTACTTAGCTCCCCTCTGTAGGCTCGAGTTGTACCGAGCACCACCATTCCCCGGCACTCCGTGTGTGCTCCTGTTCACTCACATCATCTGATTCTTTACTCAGTCATCTTCATTCAGCGCCCTCTCGTTCTCAACCTCTGCGCAATTTCTCATCTGCACCCTTCCTGACTTCGGATACCTCTTCCAGAGCCTTCACAATCTCCTCTCCCCCAAGGATTACAATCCAATCTTCTCCAATCTACCCCCATAACCAATGTCCCACAACCCTGGAATAGTTTTGATACATCTCTTCCGCACCCTCTCCAAAGCCTTCACGTCTTTCCTGAAGTCTGAGACAGGACTCCAATTGTGACTCAACTAAAAGCTCATGGTGACTTCCTCGCTTCTGTACTCCAGAATGCCATCTGCTCTCTTTAACCACCTTTTCAACCTGCCCTGCCACTTTCAATGAGTCATGAACCTACATACCTGCAAATTGGTAAATTGGTTTATTATTGTCACATGTACCCAGGTACAGTGAAAAACTTTGTTTTGCATGCCATCCATACAGATCATTTCATCAGGTCAGTGCATTGAGGGAGTACAAGGGAAACCAATAACAGAATGCAGAAAAGTTGTAAAAAGTGTTGAAGGGATAAACCCAGTAACGACAGATCAGTCAGTTTAACCTTGGTGGCCGGGAAAGTTCTGCAAACAACAGTTAGGGGGTTTCTCTGTGTTACAGTGACAGAGAAAGTGCAGTGCAGGCAGACAATAAGGTGTGAGGCCATGATGAGAGAGATTGTGAGACCAACAGTCCATCTTATTGTGCTAGATGGACCATATAAGAGTCCCCCTGATCTTGGATCTCTTCCAGAATCCTGCCTCTAGTTTATGTTGCCTCTTAGTTTTTTTTCCAAAATATAACACTTCACATCTCTCATCTGTCAGCTATCTGCCCATCCCACCTTCTCCACATCTTCTGTTACCCTTCTCACAGCTCACAATGCCCCCAACGCTTGTGTCACCTGCAGATGTGGCAGCTGTGCCCTGCACACCCAAGTCCACATCATTGATCTACGGGAAGAGAAGCAGTGGCCCCAGCAGTGTACACCAGAGAACATCAGTTTACACCACCCACCCCCAGTCCAAAATACAACCTTTCACCACAACTCCCACTTTCCCATTTCTAGCCAATCTCCTGTCCATGCTGCTACAAACCATGCCCTTCAATTTTGATGACAAGCCTATTATTTGACATCTAATCAAATGCATTTTGGAAGTCCGTGTACCACATCAAATACATTTCCCTCACTGATCTTAATTGAGTTGTTACCTAATCAAAGAACTTTAACAAGTTAGTTATACACGATTTACCTTTAACAAATCTATGGGGGTTTTGTCGAATCAATCCCACATTTGTCCAAGACATGGCTACTTGTATCCCTGACTGTTGTTTGCAGAACTTTCCCGGCCACCAAGGTTAAACTGACTGATCTGTAGTTACTGGGTTTATCCCTACAACACCTTTTACAACTTTTCTTTCCTCGGACACCTGCCCTGAAATCTGCAGATGTTTGAATGATTACGGCCAGGACTTCTTCCATTCCTCCCCCTACCTCCCTCCACAATGGATCTAATCCATCCCGGGTGCTGACAGGTCTGTAACCTGAACCTTTCTCTTTACTGAAGAACCCTGCCTGAAGAGAGGGAACACAACAAATACACCACGTGAGTATGGAATCCAGGACCAGGTATATATGGACTGACTCATTGAACTGAGAGATTCTTAGGCCACGGTACAGTTATTGATCTCAGCTGGAATGCAAGGACACTGCAAGTTGCCTTAGAGAGGGGCAAACTGTTCCCGTGATGTCCTTTCCTGATTGTGAACCACTGACCCCCCCTCGTGTGTGGGTTGTACGATCGGAGTTGACCTTGATGGGTCCAAAGGGTGACAATGTTCACTGTCCCATTCATATGGAACATGTGGATAAGGTTTGGCAGGTGGCTGGAACTGTATTTCAACACTCAATAGTTTCAAGGCCACAGAGTAGAAATAGATTTAAATTGAAATTAAATCATTAGAGTGGGTAGTCCTACTGGGGCTTATGAGTTATCAGTAACTAATCAGCATAGAAAGTTGTAATAATTCATCATAGATTATCACCAGCAATTAAACCATGACTATGTTTCAATAACTTCATGTTGTAAAGCAGTACATCATTTAGACATATTTCTAACGTCCACTAAAGATGATATGTGTTTTATTTTTCTTATCATCTTTGACTGACTTAATCCATTTGCTTTTCCATTGCACTTTGTCTCATATTTCCTTCTCCCTGTAACAGAGCTACCTACTTCCATCCCTTCAAGTTTATTGCTAGTTTTGGTTTCTGTTTCACTGTGTATGAGTTGCTAACAGTGAAACTCAAGCTCCTGTTAGTTTTCTACCAACTGCTTCAAAAATGAAGGTACATTATGAAAACACATCCTCACACCACTACCCTTATCACTTTCCAGTTAAAAATTGAGCAGCTACGTTGCAAACATTTACAGTGCCACTGGACATATGACAGGCATGGTACATGATATTTTGCTCTGTAAGTTAATCTTCTAAAACTACAGTCTGTGGCAATCGAAATATTATTCGACCCATTATTTAAACAAATGCAAAAAAAAATCCAGAGGAATGTCAAATGAAAAAGTCCAGCATTCATACACTAATAATGGAACGATCTTTAGCCCACATTATACTATGTTTAGGATCAGTTAGATTTACTTTAATCATGACTTGATTGTTTTTAGTTCATCAGCATGAGAAACATTACCTGAGAAGAAAGGAGTTAAATAGGTTCCTGTCTGTGGACACAAAACATGGTCATACCTTCCAGATGGAACACAAAGGAAGAAGAAGAGTACACAATATACATCATGACGTGGGCTAGGAATTTGGTTTGGGTTGTGGTGCTAAACAGGTGATGTGGGACCAGTCACCAGCACTGACTGCATCCAATAATAGGTCACATTGACTGCAACAGGCCAGCCATGGGGTGCAGTGTGGGGAACACACGCAGATCCTTATGGTCCTGCAGTGAACATGTGCTTACACATCCGTAACCTCACTCTTCCGCTGGGGAAGTCCTGTGTCCCTGCTTGTCAACCCCTTCCTTGTGTAAGCCCCAGAACAGCAACAAATTAATTCCCAGGTGCTGTGTGTAACCATTCTGATTTCACACCACTTGATCTGCATCACTGCCTGTGATGAATTTTATTTTTCATTTAGTTTCTATTTATGGCCCCATCTGTTCCAATATGTACGTCCCCGCACCGTTATCCAATCCAGAGCTGGAACAAATGTGCAGGTGACCTTTTCGTTTTGTGCTTCCTTACAACATGGAAGAAGGCCATTGAGCCCATCATGTCAACAGCAGCTCTCAGCGCCATCCCATTGATCCATCCCCTACCGATTTTCCCTGTAATCTACTAGATGACTGTCAACTTCCCATCTGCCCACACAAGGGGTAATTTACAGTGCGAATTAACCCATCAACCAGCACATCTTTGGGAAGTGGGAGAAACCCAGAGCACCCTAGGGGGCAACCCACGTGATCGTAGACGGCAGTAGACGTCAGAAGTCAGGATCGAACCTACACGTTGCTGGTGCTGCCCTCAGACTGCAAAATTCTGATTTGTTTTAAGGGACTAGGAAGTGGCCAGAGATGGCTAAAGAGCTGGTCTTCTTTGGCTGCCTGTTCCCGTCGACAGCTAGGACAGCCGAAGTCACCGATGGCAAACTACGTCATGTCCCAGCAAAGAAGCAGGACCCTCCACCATCATGTCGCTGAGGCATTCACTGTTTCTGGCAACCACGGCCAAGTGTGCAGTCATGAAATACCACTACCTGCTATTAGACTACGAGACGTGCTTTAAAGCTAGTCAGTCAACAACTCTAAATCACAAAAGAAACAATGGAAATTTCCACACTGTTGGCTGCACAAACAAAAAATTAATAAGAGATAACCCCAGTGCTGATTTTGTTTACTTTCAGGCTTGGCTGAGTTTGATAGAACTGCCATTTTCGTTCAGCAAAAAAAAACTACTACAATTTTCCCCAATAAAAATGTTTCGCAAAGCAATATTCACATTTGTGTTCTTACCCAAGCTGCAGGTGAGGGACACATATTGTGCTTCTTCAATAGTATCCTCATAAAACATTCATTAGAGGGCCCTCATTAGCCCTTCATATGTACAAGTGAAAAGAGTTCCTATCCCTGGGTGATGTTCACAACCTAATGATTGATATAGCCAAAACAACCGATGACAACGAGATACACTGTGCACTGGGACTTCAGAGTACAGCCAGTCTGCTTGAAGACAAACATACTGCAATGCTGACACTAACAGCAATTTAAAAACAGTTGTTTTGTTAAGAAAATGTCTAATTTAAGCTGTTTTATAGAACTATATTTAATAATTAAAATTGCATGAATGAAATGTTCCTTGGCCCAATATTTCATTGAGAAATTTAGATGAAGGATCAATACTCCAGATAAGTTGGAAAGGCTGAGAGAATCAATTCCTGCATACAGGATACTAAGTTTGGATTTTTTTTACAATATTTAACATTGTTTCTGATTACCAGATTTTTATCTAGAAAAAATGCTCTTATGCCCACCATGCCATGTTTAAAATTGCTGTCAGTTTGTTTTTAGAGTGAGGTAAAACATCTTTTAACTTGGTCATGTAACCTGGGATTGCTCTGTGTTGAACCTACTGCAAGGATGAATCACTGCAGTCTCAATCATTCACCTCTCAACATCAGGTTTAAGAGTCATAATATCCAAGGCTGACCAGCTGGTGATCCCTCAGGAATTCAGAATTGGGCATAAATAAATAGAGGGATGGAAATGGATTGCACAATCATGGAATCAGCACAGAGGGAGACCATTCTGCCCATTGAATCTCTGCCAGTTCCTAGATAAGCTATCACATCCGGCCCATTCCCTCACTGTTACCCTGCAAGTTACATTATCTCTCCCGTTTTAAAGGAGCGGTGATTCTTTCTCCACCACCCATAAAAGTAATTATTATCTGAGTAAAAAAATAACTTCCTCTCATCCCCCTTGTATCTATAAATGAATGAACGAAGGAAAAAGAAAAGTATATTTATGGCTCATTGATTTACTTTTTACTTACAATATACACAGAACCTAGAACAGGACAGCACAGGAACAGGCCCTTCAGCCCACAATGTCTGTGCCGAACACAATGCTGAATTAAACTGAATCCCTTCTGCCTGCACATGATCTGTATCCCTCCATTCCCCGCATATTCATGTGTCTGTCTCACAGCCTCTTAAACACCATGATCATATCTGCTTCCACCCCCACCCCTGGCAGCCCGTTCCAGGCACCCACCAATCTCTGTGTAAAGAACTTGCCCCGTACATCTCCTTTAAACTTTCCCCCCCACCCACCTTAAGTTTACGCCTTCCAGTATTTGACACTCTATCCTGGGAAAAAGATTCTGACTGCCTACCCTATCTATGCCTCTGATAATTCTTTTTCATTTATATCATTTTGAAGTTACATTTTTGCATAATTCTTGAATGAAAACATATTCACTGCTTTCACAGCGATTCCTCAGGGAACAAGTTACTTTTTCAGAAATAACATCACGGGTGAATCAATGGATGACACTTCTGCTTCTGACCAGAGGTGACAGTAAACTGGTACCAGCTGCACACCGTACTGGTGAGAAAGTGACTGACACAGTCAGTTCAAATGGGTTAAATCTGTAGCATGAACTCTTGATCTCTCAGTCTACCTCATTACGGCCCTTGCACTTTATTTGTCTGCCTGCACTGCACTTTCTCTGTAACTGTAAGATTATATTCTGCATTCTGTTATTGCTTTTCCCTTTATATTTTGGACTGATCTGTGTGGGTGGCATGCAAAACTAAAGCTTTTCACTGTATCTTGGTCCTGATGAAGGGTCTCAACCCGAAACGTCGACTGTTTATTTCCCTCCATAGATGCTGCCTGACCTGCTGAGTTCCTCCAGCATTTTGTGTGTATTGCATCTGCAGAATCCAGCATCTGCAGAATCTCCTGTCACTGTATCTTGGTACATGTGACAATAATAAACCAATTACCAATTGCCAATGTAAGAAGCTTAATTTTGCTGCTGCTTTTGACTGAGAAGTTAGTGGGATTGAGACAAACTTGAAAAACTTGAGCACAAAATCCAAGATGACACTTCAATGTCACTTCAATGACACTTCAGGTGCCTGAGGGCACGTACCACCAGACTTAGAAGGACAGCTTCTACCCCACTGTGATGAGACTATTGAATGGTTCATTTATACTATGAGATGGACTATGACCTCACGATCTACCTTGTTGTGTCCTTGCACCTTATTGCGCTGCACTTCCTCTGTAACTGTGACACTCTACTCTGTACTGTTACTGTTTTTACCTGTACTACATCAATGGACTTTGTACTAACTCAATGTAACTGCACTGTGTAATGAATTGACCAGTACCATCGGTTTGTAAGGACAAGCTTTTCATTGTACCAGGGTACAAGTGACTATAATAAACCAATACCAATACCAATACAATGCAGTGCTGAGGAAGGGCAGGAGGGGCCATTTTCCAGATTGGACAATAATCTCTCTCAGGTGAATGCAAAAGACCCCATGCTACTCTTCTTTGAAAGAGCAGGTGAGTTTTCCCTAGTACCCCAGCCACTGTTTATCCCACAATCACCATTACTAAGAAGAGATTATCTGGTCATTATCACACTGCTGTCTGTGGGTGTGCTTCCTGCATTACAATCGTGGCCGTCAAAACAAAAGCTTCATTTTAGGCAGTTAGAGATGCAAGAGGCTGGAAGCTGGAGCGACAATCTGCTGAAGGAACTCAACAGGTTGAGCAGCATCTGTGGGGCGAAAAGAATTGTCGATGTTTTGTGTCGAAACCCTGCATCAGGAATCAAGCTGAGTCCTGACGCAGGGTTTCAAACCGAAACGCCAACAATTCTTTTCTCCCCACAGATGCTGCTCAACCTGCTGAGTTTCTCAAGCGGGTTGTTTGTTGCTGCTTAAATGGAAGTCTTTTAATTCTCCTTAATCTCACGACGTTGGCTTTTGTGAGTTCAAAGGTGGCCTCGGAGAGTGGCTGATACTGCTTCTTTCACTTTTCTTGGAGTCACCATAGAGTGAATATCAGGTCCATTGTGTCTCTTGACACAATTGTGAATATTATGAATAAAATTCGCATTACAATTCTGGGAGAGACTCTTAAACCAATGGAAGGAGATTTTTTTTATCCAAAATAAACTTTATTCATAATAAAGGACAAACTATACAATAATAAAACAGTGCAAACCTTTACATTCGTGTACAGATCAATTATTAGTGTTAATTGTTACACAAACCACAGCACCGACGCCACTCGTGTGGCTCCCTGGGGTGATACCCCAATCCCGTATTTACAATCTTTAAGGGGCTTCCTCGCCTGACCCCGCCCCTCCCTCTCCAGTGGCAGAAGAAACCTAAACTGTCGTCCTTCCCCACCAAGCCTTTGCATTGGCTGCACCCAGCTTCAGTGCGTCCCTCAGCACGTACTCCTGCAGCCTGGAATGTGCCAGCCGGCAGCATTCCCCTACGGACATCTCACAGAGCTAGGAGACCAACAAGTTTTGGGCAGCCCAAAGGGCACCTTTCACCGAGTTGATGACCTTCCAGCAGCAGTTGATGTCCGTCTCCATGTGTGTCCCCGGGAACAGCCCGTAGATCAGAGAATCCTCTGTTACGCAGCTGCTGGGGATGAACCGTGACAAGGACCCTTGCATCTTTCACCACACCCTCCTCACAAACCCACAGCCCGCAAAGAGGTGGGCGACCGTCCCATCCCCAGCGCAGTCCTCCTGGGGGCAGCGCGTGCTGGGGCTGATGTTCTGACCTTGCAGGAAGGATCTGACTGGGAGGGCCCCTCTCACCACCAGCCAAGCGAGGTCTTAGTGCTTGTTGGTGCGTTCTGGCAATGAGGCATTCTGCCAGATGGTCTGGACAGTCTGCTCAGGGAACCACCCCACAGTATCCATCGAGTCCTTCTCCTACCGTGTCTGCAGGATGTTCCGTGCTGACCACCGCCTGATGGACGTGTGGTCAAAGGTGTTGGTCTGGAAGAACTTTTCCACGAAGGACAGGTAGCGTGGCAGCGTCCAGCTGACCGGGACGCCGTGTGGCCACGGGGCCAGGCCTATCCTTCGCAACAGCAGGGACAGGTAGAACCTCGGCACATAGTGACTCTTGGTGCCCACGTACTTGGGTTCCGCGCACAGCCTGATGCAGCCACAGATGAAGGTGGTCATCAGGAGGAGGGTGACACTGGGGACACCTTTACCCCCATTGTCCAGGGACTCGTGCAAGGTGGCCTGTCGGACCCGCTCCATCTTGGATCCCCAGATGAACCGGAAGATGGCGCGGGTGATTCCCAAGCCAGAGGAGCGAGGAACAGGCCACACCTGCACCAAGTACAGCAGCCCTGAGAGCGCCTCACACCTGATGACCAGGTTCTTCCCAGTTATCGATAGGGAGCGCCGTTCCCACAGTTCCAGTCTCTGCTTCACCTTCCCAATCCGCTCCCACCAATTTTTGTTGCCCGCCCCAGCCCCTCTGAACCAGATCCTCAGCACCTTCAGATAGTCAGGCCTGATGGTGAAGGGGACGACGGATCGGTCGGGCCAGTTGCCGAAGAGCATGGCCTCGCTCTTCGCGCGATTGACTCTGGCCCCTGATGCCAACTCAAACTGGTCGCAGATGCTGATCAATCTGCGAACTGACCTCTGGTCTGAGCAGAAGACGGTGACGTCGTACATGTACAGGGAGGTCTTCACCTGGGTGACCTCACTGCCTGGCAACGTCACCCCTCTGATGCTCTCGTCCTTCCTGACGGACTCGGCAAATGGTTCTATACAGCACATGAACAAGACAGGGGAGAGAGGGCAGCCCTGCCTGACTCCAGACTTGATGGGGAAGCTGTCTGTTTCCCACCCATTGATTTGGACTGCGCTACAGATGTCTGTGTTAAACCAATGGAAGGAGATGGGTGAGGATTCTTGCGAATACTTTCCTTGTGTCAGACAGAAAGGAGACCCCGTTGTGACTCCCACAATCAAACGTCCCCTTTCTTGAAGATGATTTCGATTATGGCATTCCCTGAGATCCAGTGGCATTCCCTCCTCTTCCCAGATTAAGGATATCAGGTCATGAAATACAGCTGCACCTCATTTTACAGGTGGATTTACAGGGGAAATTACAACGGGAAATGAACATGGTCAACTAAAGCGGAAACTGCTGGAAATAGTTAACAGGCCAGGCAGTATCTGTGGTGTGAGAATGTTGATGTCGCCAACGTTTCATCAGAACTAGGAAAAATGTATAATGCAAGAACTAAAAGCTATTTTCTTTCCAATTTATTTTCTTCTTCTGTTTTCCGTAACTAAAAAGTCAAAGTTAAAGTCGAGTTTATTGTCATATGCACAAGTACATGTGTGCACAGGTGCAATGAAAAGCTTACTTGCAGCAGCATCACAGGCACAGAGCATCAGACAAGCAGCATTCACGAGAAAAACATGAACTAAACACAAATTATACCCAATTTTTCCAAGAAAGAACACAATCAGAACAAGAAGAAGTCCATTTTAGCTGCACAATACATGAGAAAAACTGAAAAGCTCACCTTTGACAGGATTTTCTCTTTTTGAGAAATACATTTATGGCTCCCTCATCACATGACCTGCTTTATTTTTGGAAACTCAATACAGGAGGAATTTTGCTAAAAGTATACCCTGTCCTAATATTCTCTGGTACAGTGCATTGTTTATGAATAGGACTTGAATTTTTCCATTTAAATTTGGTTCAACCTGGGGCTGCTTTTTCAATTATCATTATTCAGCAAATTGGGGACTTAGGTTACTCACAACATTTTTAGGGAAATTTAGGTTTTTATAGTAATCTAAATTGGTGATGAGGATAATCTGATAAAGCTGAACTCTTGATCTCTCAATATACCTCATCATGGCCCTTGCACTTTATTTGTCTACCTGCACTGCACTTTCTCTGTAGCTGTGACACTACATTCTGCATTCTGTTTTCATCCTTTTGTACTGCCTCGATGTACTTATGTATGGAATGATCTGTCTGGATGGCACGCGAACAGAAGCTTTTCACTGTATCTTGATACATGTGACAATAATAAACCAATTACCAATTAATACCTGAATACTGCCCTCCAGACTTTAACTATTATGAGTTATAGATTACCCAGTCATATCACCAACTCTTTTATCACAAGTAAATGTGTCTACCTCGTGGATCTGTGTGTGCAATGTCCACACTTTGAAATCTATGTTCTTAAAGCAAAATGCAGGTTGACATTAGAAAATATAAATCATCATCCCTCAACTTTATCTGAGTAAAAAATGTGTCTTCAGGTGTGTTTTTTAAAAATTATTCTCAGTTGAAAACCAAAAAATCCAATCCTTATTAATTGATTTTTGTTTTGTGTGGATTTCTTAACTAATTACATAATGTTTCAAATTGCTTTGTTGGAAACTGTGCATTAACCACAGTACCCAGATTGAATGGGACGAAGCAGTAATGTGCCTGTATATCTCTATGGTCAATGTTTGGAAACGTTCCCTTATAAATGGTGCTGGTGCTTTGAGTACCCTCATTCAATCCAAGAGACTTGGCTTCTGTTCTGGGAAAACTGAATGGACTTCTGTTGGGAAAATATTAAATACAAACAGTGTATATATACATACCATTGAAACTACTTACAGATGAATTTCGTCCAAAGAATAGCATTCAGGTACTGAACAATAATATTCCTATAGGTGACTGAAACTGATAGTGTGTCTGCTGCATTTAAATACAGCCTGGCTCCTCAATAATTCAAAAGTATTTTACAGCAATTCTCAAAAATCAAAAATGGAATTGTTTTCATCAGATTCTCAGTTCAGAAGCCAAAGATCATAATTTAACAAGCATGGTTATCAGAGGACTGGGCTGCAGCGATACATTTTTATTGTTACATGCACCTATTTTCTGCATGAGAGCCTGGGACTCTCTAAGTGGTTTCAATTCCTGTTTATTTCCAAAGTTACATTGCATATCATCTTTTCAATATTAGAAGTTTTGAAATTCCAAGGGCAATGAGCATTGACGTGACTGGTATTCAAACGACCATGGCCTTGATGCCTTGATTTGAAGTTGGTTTTAACAGAAGTGACTCCATATGCTCTGTATTTTTTAGTGACATCTTGACTATAGATAGAGTCTATGCTAGCTCACAGAACAACTCCATTATCCCCACAAATTTTCCCTGGAACTTATTAAAGTCAGAAGGTCCTGGAGGGATACAGCATAGAAACAGGCCCTTTGACCCAATGAGTCAAAGTCAAGGTTGAGTTTATTGTCATGTGCACAAGTACATGAGTGCACAGGTGCAATGAAAATTTTACTTGCAGCAGCGTCACAGGCACAGAGCATCAGATATGTAACATTCACAAGAAAAACATAAATTAACAACATAAATTATAAAAGAAAGAACACAATTAAAACAAAAAAAGCACATTGTAGTGCCAAGTGGTCATCGTGTTGCTATACCGAGGCAGTGATTAGGGTTGTGCAGGTTGGTTCAAGAACCAAATGGTTGAAGGGAAGTAGCTGTTCTTGAACCTGGTGGTGTGGAACCTGGTGGGGTCACACCAACCATCACGTGCCCATTTTCACACTAATCCCAGCCTAACCCATTTTATTCTCCCACATTCCCATAAACACCTCCCCAAACTCTATCACTCACCACACATTTAAAGTGACCAATTAATCTACCAATCCGCACTCAGCTACATACTACGGGCAATTTAACCTACTAACCTGAACACCTTTGGGATGTGGGAGGGAACCAGAGTACCTAGAAGGGTAGAAGGGTGGACATGCAAACTCCACACAGTCATCGCTAGAGGTCAGGATTGAACCCAGATCACTGAAGCTG
Organism: Pristis pectinata; assembly: GCF_009764475.1. Classification (NCBI taxonomy): domain Eukaryota; kingdom Metazoa; phylum Chordata; class Chondrichthyes; order Rhinopristiformes; family Pristidae; genus Pristis; species Pristis pectinata. Next base: position 6,229,259 of record NC_067427.1, on the reverse strand, counting down.
TGAGGCGGCAGTCCTACCAGCTGCCACACTGTGGCATCCTGTGAAGGTCCTGGACTTAAAAACTAGCGGAAGCGCCTGTTCAAGAAGGCAGCTCACCACCAGCTCAAGAGCAAGTGGGAATGAAATAAAGCTGAACAAATGCTCCTCAAAGTTGCATGAGCCTGTTCTTAAGAATAAGTAATTAAAAAGAGTGTCTGTTACAGGCTTTAATGGATTGTCTCTAGTTCATCTGGAGGAATCCAAATGTATTACATTTGCAGTTGCACCAACCACGAGCTGTGATTTGAAAATGGAATAACACGCTGTCACGTGACATGGAGAGACAGGGTGAATTCTCAGTTCAAGAATTCCAATCCTTTCTGTTTTCCTGGGTGACATGAATTCTACGATAGCCCAAGGTCGCAGGTGAAGATCTTCTACTGTCAGCACTGACGTTCACGTGAGGTAAATGTCGAGAACCACATTTGTATAATCCCACGTCTAATCTGTGAAGAGTAAAATGTGCTTTGGATTCAAAGGAATGTTGTTCCTCAGTCAGGTCGGCAGAGATCACAACAGAATTCACTTAAAGTGAACCTTTACTTTTGAAACTTTGGTGGTCAGTATTGGAGGAAATCAATACTATTCCCATTTGTTTCACCAACTGTTCAACAACTAGACTGGAATTTGGTGAAATGCAGAACAAAGAAAGGCTCTTCAGTCCCTTGAGTCAGCTCCACACTTCAACTCGATCATCCCCGTTCTGTACTTCAGCTCCCTTGATAGCCTCACCTCACTATTTTAAGAATTGTCGGACATTACAAAGAGACTAGTTCAGGGAATCCCTTAACCAGTGTCTTTGTAATGTCCTGCTCTGTCGACACAAATTACTCCAACTCCTTGTGCAGATCCATCTGAACGGTCGAGCTTGGTGATCCGAGCCCAATAAGACCTGACTACACATGTCAGGTTTGTGCTGGGCTGAATGTCTATTCTGATGAGACACTTGGGTTCAAGTACATCTGCATTATACGGTCCGGCTTCTTGAGATCAGACAATTTGCTCAGCATTACTGCAAGTGAGGAGATATTAATGGTGAAGGTCAGGTCAAGAGAGGATGGGTACGAAACATACTATCAGCACTCAGACTTGGGTTCGGTTATGTTCATGTCAGGTTTTTAATTTATACATGAGAAGAATCCCTTGAGGAAGGAAGAGAGAAGTTCATATACAAGTTTCAGATGGGCTCAGTGTGGAGTTAGAGAGTAAAGCTGTTAATCTAAAGATATAGTTAAAAAGTAGAGGGCCCAGTACATATTGGAAAGTGCCAGCAGTTACATCCTGCAGTCAGAGAATGCATTCCTTATCACTACGTTCAATGTCCTACCAACCCATCTCACCAGTTACCTCCAATTTCATACATTTTCATTTCTGAGTGCATCATTTATAAACAGTTCATTGTGTGCTACTGATTTACTTGTTACTACACAGGAGGAGGCCGCTCAGCCAGTCAGGTCTATGCCAGCTCCTAGAAGGGAAACATCTTCACCATTCTTTTAATTTCTCTGCAGCCCCACAACACATCCTCTCTCACATATGCATCAAATCCCCTTTGATTATTTTGTCACTGACCCATAATTTACAATTGTTAAATAATCCATCAGCACACCTTTAGGATGTGGAAACTGGAGGACCCAGGGGAAACCCACATGGTCACAGGGGAACGTGCAATCTCCATGGAGAAAGCACTCGGGTCTTGAGAACAGCAAGCAGCAGGGTGAATGCTGCTCTGCCCTTATCAATTACTTTATGGAAGCGATCATTCTCCGTCTACCAAGCCAATGAATTCTTGAAGAAATTCAGCACTTGAGTCAGACATTCACAAACCATACTGCATCTCTCTGATCAGCTGATAATAGTTTAAGGGCTCCATCACTGGTGATACAGCACAGTAACTTCCCACGTTTGCTACTGTATTGGCAGGTCTGTAATAACCTGGTGTCTCCTTCCCTTCTTAATAAATATCAGCCTTGATTCCAAGACAACACACTTGGATCAAGTCAGAAGGCCATGGGTCCAAGCTCTCCCTGAGCTTATAACCTGCAAATCCGTGTGTATCAAGGGAGTGCCCTCTCAGTTGGACGGGAAGAATTTCATGGTAATCTTCAAAGAAGGTTCAAGCCAACATTTATCAATCAACCAACATCATCTTTGCGGAATAGATAGTCATAAATTTCATTGTGATGTTTGTTCTTTGCTGTATGTAAATAGAGCCCAAATTACCAGAAGGCCTCCAGCAAGTCAATAAAGCATCACCTCTACTTTTCCAAGGGCAGTTAGGATGTGGGAGGAAACCGGAGGACCCAGGGGACCCCGGTCACAGGGAGAATGGGCAGGAAATGGTGGCCTTGCCAACGATGCCCACATCCTATAAATGAATGTTAAACAACATTGCTATCATGATTTGAATGAATGGATTTCCCTCCCCCTGCTCCATATCTAGTTTAATCCATTTCCGAGTACCTCACATCTCCTCTCCCAAGGACTCAGGTTCATCACCATTCTAGACAAAAGTTAAACCAACTGCACCTCTCCCTCTGACCCCCAAATGTATTCCAGTGTCAAAGGACCTTAAATCTTTCCTTTGTACCAACTTTCCATCGTTGTCTAGATGACAATAATCATATTCCCTCTGCCTGATCTAACTTCCATCTCTGGGTAACCTTACCGATGGAACGGCGTGAAATTCTCACTGGTTGACTAGGAAGGTGATGTTCCTGTTGTCACAGATTAGAACGATGTAGGTTGATGCTTCACGAAGTTAACCTGGAATTGGGCAGTGCTGTTGTAGAGAGGCGCTGGGTGGTGGTTGGATACTTCTGTACAGAGAGGGATGGGAAGCTGTTGGGTAACAAAGTTGGCCCTCTCAGGTCCACCTCTGGGAAGTAAGAAGAAAGAAATATAAGAAATTAGGAGCAGGAGTAGGCCACTCGGCCCCTTAAGACTATCCCACTTCACTGTGATCATAGCTGATCTGACCCAGGCCTCATCTCCTCTCCAGTGCCAGTTCCCCACAGCCCTCAATTTCCTGACCTTTCAAAAGTTTATCCACCTCCTCTTTAAATAACCCCACTGATCTAACCTCTTGTCTTGAGCAATGCAGGTGAAGTCTGTCTGTTTTCTTTGTTCTTTCTCAACAAAAATAAAAAAACTAAAGCTCACATAACATTGAACCAGGAAATATTTAATGCTTCACCATCCTAAACTATACTCATTAGTAAGAAAAAATATTTATCTGAATGCCCAATTGATAAAATGAAAAAAGGTACTGACCATCAGTATGTACATCAGTTTTATTGAAAAAAAAGATCTTGTATTTTAAAATAAATTAATTAAGAAATTTTGTATTAAGAAATTCAACATGGGGTCATGAAAATTTCTTGGTTCCTTATTCTGCCTTAGCTTGTGGATAACTAATATTTTCCAATTCATTTTTATGGTTGTCACTGAACTAACGAATGTAGTTGAAAAGCAAAAAAACAAAATAAGAATGATGGAAGAACTGTGCAGTCCGGCAACGTCAGTGGAGTTAGACACAGACATAATGTTTCCTGTTGATGTTCTTTCACTAATTCTCCACTCCTCAGCCCATTCTTGAATGTTGTCTGGGTCTCCTTGCTTGCAGGAATGGACTGCTTCATTTGCTGAGGAGACATGGATTGAATTGAACACTGTGCAATCATCAGCAAACATCCCCACTTCTGACCTTGAGGTGGCAGGAAGGCCATTGATGAGGTAGCTGAGGATGGTTGGGCCCAGGTCACCTCCCTCAGGATCCCCTGCAGTGATATTCTGTGACTGGGATGACTGATCTCTGACAACCAGAGACATTCTTCCTTGTACAAAGGAGGACTCCAGCCATTGCAGTGTTTGCCCCTTGATGTCCATTGACTTCAGATCCTCCAGTGCTCCTTGTTGCACCTCTTGCCTTGATGTAAAGAGCCATCGCTCTCACTTCACCTCTGGAATTAATCTTTTTAGTCCCTGTTTGGCCTTGGTGAACCCCAGAACTGAGCATCAGTGGCGGGGTAACTGGCGAGTAAGCATTGCTTGATAAAGCTGCCTCTGTGCTTGTTATCACTTTGAAGATGATTGAGAATAGACTGATTGGGCAGTAATTAGCCAGAATGAATTTTTCCTGCTTTTTATGAAAATTGTTGGGAACAAGTTTATCTATGGTCAAGGTGAAAATAAGTTATAAAGACGTTCTCAGAAATATTAGGGAACACAAGAAAACCATTGATAAATGTCATGGGTTCCCAACACAGCCAGCTGAAAAGTGCTGCAGTATTTCTGAAGATACTTTATGGATGGTGGGTGGACAGACTACTGTATCAGAAGGCAGTAAATCTTGGGAAATGAGATTTCAGAGCTTCGTAAATACTGTGTAGTCCACAAAGTACTATGGCATCTTCTTTTCATACACCCAAATCAATTTACTTTCACTGCTGTCAACTTCTTTTTCCAGAGTTACCTCTGAAAATAGTTGGTGCATATCAGAATGCAAATTGAGTTAAGATAATTTACTGAATGTGTTGGAGGTTGGGCAGATTTATTAGTTTCATTGCCCAGCTGCATTTACATAGAAGCAACACTGCCCATGGACCTTTACGATCAAAGCAATGCCCAAGTTTTAATTTACATCTACTCACTGCTTCACCACCCAGTTTTGATTATTCAGAATTTATGTTTGGTGTTTTCAAATTGTTCTCCCAGCTGCTGCTGTTAGTAATTTATGTCGTGCATTTCCCCAAAACTCCTCTCAGGTTGTGTATTTTTCATTTTCAGAATGACACGCAGTTATGGCATTTTATGACTTCAACAAAAAAAAAGCCTGGCATTGGCAATTAACGCACAGGGTAATGCAGGAGTCCGTCCCGTACATGGTCAGAACACGGCTGATGTAGAAATCAGTTAGCTTTCACAGCTTAAAGCTTTTGACTCAGTGAGATAAATCTCCGTTTAAAGTTGTAATCTTCAATGCATATATTCAAAAAAAAACAATGAAATATGGCAGACTGCATCAATACATCCATGTAGCTTTGATTTCAATCCTCCTTCAGATAAGGTTATTTAGCCCTGCTAGAATCATCTTAGCGACAACTTCAGCACAGTGTAAATTCACCTGTGAGTCACAATAAGAGAACTCCTGTGGCAAAAAACTTGTTTTTGGATCACAGCAGCTCTCCTCCCAGCTCACACCAAAATCTCCACACCAAAGAGATTAGAAACACAGCGTCCCTTGTGTTTATTGGAGGCCAAGTTTGTTTGCTGAAGAAAAGGTTCAGTTTAGCTGCTGTGTCCTTCATTTCTTGCCGTTAGGGTGAGTCTGTTGCGTGGGGTCACACTCCAAAAGACATTAATCCATTTAGCAGCCTTTACTCAGACCCGTAGAGACCCGAGAGTAACAGGCCCTTTCTTCTTGGAACCAGATAAAAACTTCTGCCATTGGAGGCTGTTAAGTTAAAGAGCAATGTGGAGAACTTATGCAAATTACTTGAATCTAATTATTTTGGAATTAAACCAGAAAATGCTGAAAATATTCAGCAAGTCAGACAGGACTGTGGAGAGGATCAGTGTTAATGTTTCAGACTTAAGGCCTTTCATTAGAATTATGAATGAATTGAAAAGTCATAGGCTGAAATGTTAGCTCTGTTTCTCTCTCCACAGATGTTGCCTGACTTACTGATTATTTCAGGCACTTTCTATTTGTATTTCAGATTTCCAGTATCTGTGGTATGTTGGTTTTGTGTACTTATCTTGGACTTTATTAATTCTAACTGAGTTTCTTTCAGGAGGTTCACAGGGAGCACCAGTGAGATAAAAAGGTATCCTGTCAGATATCTCCATCATGGCTTTAGCAGGGTCAATTGGTGAGCAGATTGATGCTTCCAGATGGAGACACAAGAGACTGCAGATGCTGAAATCTGGAGCTAAAAACGAGCTGCTGGAGGAACTCAGTGGGTCAGGCAGCGTCTGTAGAGGGAAATTGACAGTCGACCTTTTGGGTCGAGACCCTTCGTCTAGGACTGCAAGATAGAAGGGAGACGGCCAGTGCAAAGAGGTGAAGGGGAGGGGTGGAGCAGGAGCTGGCAGGTGATAGGTGGATCCAGGTGAGAGGAGGAAGTTGATCGGCAGATGAAGGAGGGGAGAGTGGGATTGGCGCCAGAAGCTGGGAGGTGATAAACTGAAGTGACGAAGGGCTGGAGATGATGGGATCTGATAGGAGAGGAAGGTGCAGCCTGGAATAGAGGTGGGGAGGGCAGAGGGGAATAGGGGGGAGGGAAACTGGTGAGAAGAGTGGTGGGGAGGGTGCAAGACACAAAGAAATGGGGCCGGGTAGTTCAGGAGGGGAGAGAACAGGGACCGAGGGGGAGCAGTTACCAGACGTTATCCCAACCTAACAATGTCCCCTGTACCTTTGTCACGTACAACTCATTAACCCATGATGGAAATGTGCAAATTTGCAATATTCTGCTTTTAAATATAATCCCTTTCATTACTACAGGGAAGTTATGACTCATTTACAGACCAAATGTGATATCAGCCTCTCATGGTTTCAGTTTGTCCCCCAAGCCAGACACTGAGCTGGAGAAGTCCAGGTTGATTCTCCATTGCATTAGCAAGGGGATGCTGCACTGTCATAACATAATCTCAAACAGAATCTAGACCCAGCAGTGGGGAGCACAGTGAAGACACAAGAGATTGTGGATGAAGGAAGATTGGAGAGGAGGAGGATGAGGGGAGACGTGATAGAGGTGCACAAAATATTAAGAGGAATAAATAGAGTGGACAGCCAGCGCCTCTTTCCCAGGGCACCAATGCTCAATACAAGAGGGCATGGCTTTAAAGTAATGGGTGGGAAGTTCAAGGGAGATATCAGAGGGAGGTTTTTCACCCAGAGAGTGGTTGGTGCATGGAATGCGTTGCCTGGGGTGGTGGTGGAGGCTGATACATTGGTCAAGTTCAAGAGCTTGTTAGATAAGCATGTGGAGGAATTTAAAATAGGGGGATATGTGGGAGGAAGGGGTTAGATAGTCTTAGGCAAGGTTTAAAGGTCAGCACAACATTGCGGGCCGAAGGGCCTGTATTGTGCTGTGTAGTTCTATGGTTCTACGGTTCTATGCTGGAACCTGGAGCAACACACAAGATGCTGGAGGAGCTCAGCGGGTCAGGCAGCATCTGTGGACGGAGATGGACAGTCGACGTTTTGGGTCGAGACCCTTCATCTGGAGAGTACAAAGGGGGAAGGGAATTGCAACAAATATTAAGAAATTTGGTCCTACAAGCTTGATTGAGCTTTGCTGAAGATGTATAATTTTTGTGGGGCAATTCCATACCCACCAAATACGATATTTTTTTGTGGCACACGTACGATATCTATTGATTAGGAAACACTTTATATTCCCACCTTTAATTTGCAATTATGGCGTGTGAAATGTACCACACTGTTCTCATCACGGCAAATCTTTCCACCTTTCTACTGTGGGCACAGTCCCTACAAGCTGTGGTTGGTGATGACTCCTTTTATCTGCAGAATGCCTGCTGGTTAGTGTCCGTTTCTGCACGGTTTACGTGCTGGAGATTGTCTTTCCCATGTCCAAAAAATGACTTTCGTTTCTATAGCACCTTTCACCACCACAGGGGATCCCCAAGCACTTGACAGATGATGAAGTATTAATGAAGTGTTGACACTGTTGTAATGTCAGAAACAAAACAAGCAGTTTGCTTACAGTCAACCAGGGATGTGAAACTGTCCAGATCACCGACTTCAGTGACAGTCACTGAGGGAGAAAAATTGGCCAAGGCCCTGAGGATGATTCCATAATCTTCTGTGAACTTGTCCCATCAGTTCAAAGTGTATTTCCACTGCTTCACTGATGCTTGGACAAAGCAATGATGAAAAAGAATTTTTTTCCGTTGAAAAAGGGATTAAAACAACCAGAACATTTTCAGATCAGAGAAGTTTTACTTTGTTAATGCCAAGTGTTTTGTATTCACTGAAATGTTCTTCCTTTCTCCTCTGAAGATTTTACATTGGGATACCTGACCACAGGGAGCTTTGTGACTGAGTCTTAACTTAGCCTCAACTGATCACACAAGTGAGCACAAGAGCACCAACGTTCAATGGTCAGTCAGGAACAGCAGAAATGCTGAACCTCTCCTCCCACAATGTTGAAATGAATTGTACTGTACTTTGGTTGAGGTGAACCAAATCAACATCACTGAAACTCATTCATTCTTCAGCGTTGAAAGTGTCAGATACGGCAAGCCTTGTCACATTATCTGAAAAAACCTGCAGTCTCCCACAAAGAAAGTCATCTTCTTCACAGAATATTGGGAAGCTTTGACACTGAGTTATTTATCGATACCGTTGTTCAACATTGGTTTTGTTTTCCTGATCTTAGATTTAATAATGAATGTTCTCATGCATTTATTCATTTATTTATTGCATAATAACACCCACGAAACCTTGTTAATAATCTTAAATTGCAGCAACAAACCTGCACATAAACTATGAAGTGAAGTTAAAAATCACAGAAAGATAAAAGTTAAAGATAACTGCTGCACTAGAGACCTCCATTATGAGTTGTGTAAAAATGTAATCGATGTTATCTCTGTGTTTTACTCACTCTATTGTCATTTTGATGAGGTCACTTTTCACTCACTGAAGGCATGTGGTTTTGTGTAAGTATACTTAGGGCAAAATTGACTTCAGTTGAAGGAACTCTTATTCCTTAAACATAGAGCTCGGCGCTTCATTCATTCGAGTCTCCTGCATAAACCATGGACAGGGCCTCTGAAGAGATGTTTCAGGGAACCCAATCATTTTCAATGGGGGATCTTTACTCTTGAGCTTTTAGGGAAATATCTTAAAACAGAAGCTCAGATTTTTCATTTTTCGAACAGGAGCTGAGGAACATTCAAATGTCAAATCATTGATGAAACAAATAGCGAACTGTGATACCACTGTATCAATGTTGTACCACACCAACTATACCAATGTTGTAAAGGCGAGTTAGCCGATAGCCCAGGAACTGGATATTTCTCCTAATCGAATGACAAGTAATTGTGGGGAGGAGGACTCCACCTTGCCTGACACAGGCACTGCAGTCCTTTCAGGAAAGGACCCAGGATTTTTGTGGGGGAGAATTTTTACAGCACCTGTCGGGACAGGAGTGCCTGAACCATTTCCTGACACACAGCGGGAGTTTTCTGAGAGTACAAGAATGCAATATCAGTTGATTTGTAGGTTGGGGTCAGGGAGAGGGACGGAGAGCTGAATCCTGCCTGGGGTCAAGAGCAGGTCACTCCTGCCCAACCAAGTGCCATAAACATTCTCCCCAAAAAAAAAATCCCGGCTCCTTTAGTGATTGGCCACCAGGGGTCCCTCTTAAGGAGACTGAGTTCATTTACTCACAGCCTTGCACAGAGGGTCCCGGGGCAGACTCTGGTGTCCTGAACCAGGACATCACCATTGGGCTCCAACAACCATTGAGAGTCTTGGCCCAAAACAGGCAGGTACAACTATCTGTGTCAACTGAAATTTTCAGTAAACTGACCTTGACAGATATAAGAAATTTAAAACGAAGATGCTGGAGATACTCATCAGGTCAGGCAGCATCTGTGAAGCCATATCCACCTATAACGTTTACTCAGTTCCTCTCTTGCTACGTTTGCCACAGATCTGCTGGATACTCTCTTTCATCGCAGATTTGCAGCAACTGCTGTGTTCTGCACCGCACAATTCCTCTCTTTTGCCCTCATTGACGTCCCTCTGTTTACACGCCTCTGGCTGGATCAGCTCCAATGAACATCATCATCGCTTACAAACCTCCAACGGAATTTCTGTCACCTGGACAACCTCAGCCTCATCCTATCACAGACATTCCCCTTGTTCTCTCCACCCCCTCTGCCACTTGAAACATTTGTTCACTCACTTTTCCAGTTCTGATGAGAATTTATCCACCTGAAATATTAACATTGTTTTCCTCTCCACAGATGCTGCCTGATATATTGTGCATCTCCAATAATTTATTTTTTTATTTCAGGTTATTAGCACCAGCAGTTTTTACTTTGCCCTTTGATAGATATGTGTTTGACAATTGTATCAACAGATGTGGAGACAATATATGTAAATGCAGCTGGGAAACAGAACAGCAAAGAGATTTGAGGGACCAAATTTCTTCAAATATACTATAAGATCCCTTAAGTCCATGTTAATCACCCAAACACACAATTAATTTAGTTTATTGTCTTTCCTGAAGGTGGTCCAATTGATGCATTTTTCATCAAAAGTTGCACTGGAGTGTCATCTGAATGATGCACTAACATCCCTACTCTGAGTTTGTTAATTTAGCCAATCTGCAATGTGGTTCTACAATGAATGTGGATGAAATGTGACTTCAAACACCACCTCCAGGTTCTCCTCCAAGTCACACACCATCCTGACTTGAAATATGTCACCCATTCCTTCTTGGTCCAAATCCTGGAACTCGCTCCCCAACAGCACAGTGGGAGCACCTTCACCAGAAGGACTGCAGGGTGACCCCCCCCCCCCCCACAACTTCTCAAAGGGCAGCCAGAGGCAGCTCATAAATACTGGCCTTGTCAGTGATGCCACATTCTAAACAATGAACTTTAAAAAAATCCCATGCCACTGGTTATGCACAGAAACAAAGTAAATAACATTTGTCTGCTACATATCTTGCTGCCCATCTGTATTCTGGAGGGTCGTGGCTGTCACGTGACAGTACTGTCCACTACTTGGTCGGAAGACACACCATCGCAAATCAAGGTCTGACCCCGCCCCACCCATCAGCACACACCTGACCATTGGCCCCTTTAAGTACCTTTGTACTTGGCCTCGGGCCATTGGCCTTTGTAATTGATTAGTCCTTGCTGGCACCGAGCCATTGGCCCCCCGTAAATTACCTGGGCTGAACCTCCCAGCCCTCCAGCACCATGTGTGCTGGGCTCTTTCTCTTTGTCGTCTTCGAGGGACCACCCTGCTTCACTCCAGGCCGAGTACTGTGGAACGGCGCTGGAGAAATTGTTGGTGAGGTGTGCACTGTTAAAGGGTTAGGAGGGTTTTAGTTAGTGTCCCTAGTAGCAGAGAGCTGTGCCTGCACTGAGTCAAGGGGTGGCGGGTATCGTATTGCTTTTCCCTGATTGTCTGTACCTAGTTCGTTGTGTGTGTGTGTGTGTGTGTGTATTTTATCCCCGGTGCAATTTCCCCACACTCGCTATAAACCGTACGCACGTGTTATTCCCGTTACCATTTTCCCCGCTCGTCTTTTGTAAATAAAATCATTTACTGCCAGACTGTGTTCAGAGTCCTTGCTTTTGAGACCCATCGAATCTGCTTTCTCGCTCACACCATCCACTGCACTCTCCCACCTTCTGCTTTTCACCCTGGTTCTTAAGGTTTCTCACTATTTCAGCTTGTCCCTTTTAGTCTGTTCTACTGTCCTCTTCAGAAATTTTCTTGAAAATAAATCTACATTATTGAGTACAGTGCTTCAATTAAGATGATTACAAAAATGGATTGTATGAACTGTTTGAAAAATGCATACACCCAGAAATATTGCTTTGTCTCGGACATAGGCATCTCGCTTTCTAATCAGCCCACGGTACTGCTACCAAATGAGTGGGATCTCCTCTTTTTTTAATTTTGTTTTGTATTTTGAGAGAAAGACGAAAAGTCTGAAGCATTTCCATCTTCCACTCTCTTCACCACGGATCATGCATCATCCAAAAGGAACCAAATTTCCTGCTTGCACTTTTTATCTTGCAATATTTTTATTTTTTTATTTCAGTATGTCTGGAATTGCTTATTACAACCTCTCACTTTGTTTCCATGGTACCACACATCTGATTTAATATTGGAAGAGATATTTTACATGAGAGACTCAACTTTAGGTTAAAAAAAAAGCACAAATTAAACAGATTTAGAAAATGATTCAATCTTCCATGACAGCTATTTAATTAATTTATACATATTTAAGCTAAATGTATAGCTTTACAAAATAACATCTGTTGAACGTTTTCCTCAAGAAATAAGTAAAACCAGTTGTATGGTGGATTGATTTGCTTCTCTCAAGTTTCACGTACCACGGACTGACCCTCACCCAAGCACGCACAGTGAGTCCAATAACTTGCGAGAGATTTGGGATGCGATGATTTCTGACTGATTCAGGGGGAACCTGACCCAATCAGAGTGCGCTTATTGATATACTCCTCACATTATGAGCCAATCACAAAAGTGTGATTTTTTTTATTTTAAGTATGACGCATATTATCAGAAAGTCAGACAGATAAATGGATCTAACTGTAGTTGAGTCACATTTTTGCAAGGAAAAGGAGGTGGAATTCCTGTATGGGTGTGCCTGAGGGTAGCAATAACAGGTTAAAGAAATCCCTTCTGTCCTGCAGTGTCCCACATGGCAGTGAGGGTGAGGGTACAGTGCTGAGTTTTGGGCTGAAGTGTTTCAGTACGATCAGATACAATCAAAACGAATAATTATAAAAAAATGTCAATAACAAACCATGCAGCTGAAGCAGGAGGAGGAGAAACATGTAATGCCTATTTAAATTTCCTTCTGGTGGATGATCTACACTGTTTACTTACGACATTATGGAGTCATCCGGACCAGTAAAATAGATAGAGTATATTGGATGTATTAGATGGCTGTCCAGGCATTACAAGGCAGTAATCTGATAGAGGGATTCATTTGACATCATAAAAGTGCTCTTGAGGTTTATTTGTCAGCTGAACTCCAAGATTGCATTACTGCCCTGGATTCACACAGAGCAACTAATACTACGTTGTAAATGTAATTTACTTCTGTAGCTGTCTGGACAGATCTCTGCTGTAAAGGAGGCAATTGGGTAGGTTGCTCCCAGACCTTTCTGCAAAGTCATCTTTGACTGATCAGGCAGAATATCAAAGTCTGATTTTCCCCACTCCACAGTCGCTCATTATTAGGGCTTATATCAACAACCTGGTTAAGAAGGACTGAATCACAACCTCTAACCCTAAAATGCTGAGCATTATTAACATGCCAACAACCTCAACGCACAGACTTCTGATACAGAGGAGGGCAGCCCAAAAGAATTGGTCTGTTAATACTATTTCAACCGGCAGGTAATGGGATTTAATTACAGAAAGAAAGGCAGAGCTCTCTACTTAAGGTTTAAAAAAACACTATTCATAGCCTCTGCTGCCCGTCACTGAGGTTTTGATGTGAAGCTGTCAGTAGACATATGTATATTTAACTAGAATTTTTCACCCAGGTAGTGGTTAGAATGTGGAATTCACAACCAACCACAAGGAGTTATTGAGGCAAATAGTACCAATGCATTTCTGGGGGGATGAGATAAACAAATGAGGCAGGAAGTGCAGGCGTCGTACTTAGGCAGGGTAAGATGAAATGGGGTGTCTTGAGCACGGGACGGACCAGAGCAGGTAAGAGGTTTGTTTCTGTGCTGTAAATTCTCCGGGTTAATATCCTGCTTTCCACAGACTTGAAAATTCAATGCGACGGTACACCAGCAAAGAAATTATGAGCTTGCCTTTACTGAGCATCTTTCACATTCTTTGCATAACCCTAAATATTTCACATGTTCTAAAGTGCAATCATGGTTGTTGTAAAATCAAATGTGACAGCCGATTCACGCACAGGACGGCCTTCCAGTGAGATAAAGCACCTGATAATTTATCGTAGGATTAATACGTGAAGGATCAATGTTTGCTCAGATACCAGGAGAGCTCTTCTGCTCTTTTTCAAATTATCTTTTAGCTTCACCTGAGAAGGCAGATGGAGCTTTGGTCCAATATCACACCTGTGGAGAATGGCATCTCTGACACCAGCACCCTGAGCGCACTGTAATCAGGTTGTGTATTTGGAGGAATTGAACACACATCTTTTGAACTCAGATGCAGATGCTGTAAATCTGAATTAAGCGCAGGACATGCTTGAAATATTCATGGAGAGCATCGATGGAGAGAGAGACAGAGTGGATGTTTCAGGTTGATGACATTTCATCTGAACTGGAAAACTTAGAAGCAGTAATGTTTTAAATTACAAAGAAGGCAAACAGGTGGAAGCAGGTTGGGGACCAAGAGAAAATGATGACACGGTTTAGTGTTCGCTTGGAGAGGATGGAAAAGGCTTATTAATGGCAGCTAATCTGTCTGTTGGAGGTGTATACAGAGGGGTGAACAAAGAGAGAAAGTTAAACAAATACATATTGCTGGGACTCTGAGATACAGAACACAGCAACTGATTGGAATCAGGAATAATGGAAATCCTGGGAAGGTGCAGCAGGTCAGTCAGCATCTGTGGGGAGAGAAACACTGAATTCCATCAGGGATGGTCAGAGACGGAATAGACAAAAATACTGCAGATGCTGGAATTCTGAAATGAAAACCCGAAAATGTAGGAAAAAATCAGTAGGCCAAGCAGTGTCTGAGGAGAGATAAACAGGAAATGCCACAGGTTGGTGACACACATCATCACCCACCCCTGAGGATAGGTCTGGTGTGAGCTGTGTAGTAAAGCTCAATGTGTGCAGTTTGCCAAGGTTTAGTTTTACAGAGCTTTAGTTGTTTTAGAATAAAGTTGTCAAGTGCATAAAATTAGGTTAAAAAGTTTTGGTCATTGATATTCCTCAATGTGCACACACAGTGAAGTACGATTCAGACAGAAGCCCTTTTCAGCTCTTTGTAAGATCTAGACTCCCTCATTATTTATCCAGCCTGAATAAATTTTTGACAGAAACTGACCTGACATTACGAAATATCCTTCTCTCTAACTTTAAGTGGAGCGAGAAGCTTTGGAAGAACTCTTTCAACTCCTGGATCTGACAGTGCAGAGGTTAAAATTATTGCACTCAAGCACACTTTGGACAATGCTTCATTTGATCCATTGCACTCTTGTGGATCAATATAAATGCCTCCCCTCCCTGCTCGCTAAGCATTAACGATCAAAGGTTTGGAAGACAGCTCTCTATCTCCTTTTACCCTGGCAGGTACAAAGTTCTTTCCCAGTTTTAGCCAGAAGGGAGCTAAGCAATACAAATAGGGCTTGGGAATAAAGGCAGAAAGTGCTGGGAATCCTCAGCAGGTCAGGCAGCATCTGTGAAGAAAGAAACAGAGTTAACATTTTAGATTGGTGATCTTTCATCAGAGCAAATAGGGCTCCACCTCACTCGAAACCAGGCTAAAGCTGACACTCTGACCACACCTTTAGCCCATCTATAATCTCATCACCTTCTTCCAGTCTTGATCCTCCTTTGCACGTTGCTCGACTTCCTACCCTTTTGAAATATTGACTTCACTCCCTAAATTCCCCATTCTCTTTTATTCTCATCTTATATTTAGAGACAAAAAGATAGACCCCATGGCTTCTATCTTTTATTTAACTATTAAAATGCCCAGCGCATCATGGAAACCAGCCTCCCCTCCATGGACTGTCTATACCTCTCGCTGCCTTGGTG
The DNA here is from genome assembly GCF_009764475.1 of Pristis pectinata. NCBI lineage: Eukaryota > Metazoa > Chordata > Chondrichthyes > Rhinopristiformes > Pristidae > Pristis > Pristis pectinata. The sequence continues at coordinate 6,213,719 of NC_067427.1, read as the reverse complement.
AAGCAGCCAGCATAATCAAAGACCCCACCCACCCGGGTCATTCTCTCTTCTCCCCTCTCCCATCAGGCAGCAGATACAGGAGCCTGAGGGCACATACCACCAGGCTCAAGGACAGCTTCTATCCCAGGGTGATAAAGACTATAGAATGGTTTCCTTATATGATGAGATGGATTCTTGACCTCACAATCTACCTTGTTATGACCTTGCACCTTATTGTCTACCTGCAATGCACTTCGCTGTAGCTGTGACACTTTACTCTGTATTCTGTTATTGTTTTTACCCTGTACTACCGCAATGCACTGTGTAATGAATTGATCTGTACAAATGGTATGCAAGGCAATTTTATCGCTGTACCTTGGTACAAGTGACAATAATAAACCAATTCCAATACCAATACCAAATGGCTTTCCTAAACCCTCTCATTCGGACAGAATAGATCTCTCCTCTGGGATCACTGCAACTTTGAAGTATCTTTCAAAAGATCTTGATTATTGTAAAGGTATTTCAGATGAATGGATGTGAAAGGACACCACCCCCTTCACCATCTTTGGACAACTCCCATTTCCATTTTCAACACACATAGATGGTAAGGTTCAAAAAACTTCTTGTTCTGGAAAACTAGAAGACAGATTTGCAATAATCAGGGGAGGTCAGCATCCAGCCTGCTTTGCTCGAGTTCTAATCTCTTAATTATACATGGTAAATTTCTGTAAGAAACCTTGCAAAAACAAGCTATATACTGGAAATTCTTGGCTTAAACATCAAAACCACTCACCCAAAAGTCACAAAATATCATTCCGTCAATCTCAGGTATATGAAAGACTCATGAGAATATAATTGTACGAGAAAAATAATAGGATGGATGAGTGGGATAGGCTGATTGTTATTCCATAATGGGCTGAATGGCCTCATTCCATGCTGTTACCTTGCTGTGATTATATATCAGCTTCTAGTTATACATGTTTTTGTTGATCATCTATTCCAGATATCAGAATTAATAATATAATGTTGACTGGATGTGTCATCTGCAAACCGTGCAGGCATGGTAGTGTAGCGGTTAGCGTAACGCTATTACAGCACCAGCGACCGGGGTTCAATTCTGGCCGCTGTCTGTAAGGAGTTTGTACGTTCTCCCGTGTCTGCGTGAGTTTCCTCCGGGTGCTCCGGTTTCCTCCCACGTTCTAAAGACGTACGGGTTAGGAAATTGTGGGCATGCTATGTTGGCGCCAGAAGCGTGGTGACACTTGCGGGCTGCCCCCAGAACACTCTACGCAAAAGATGCATTCCACTGTGTGTTTCAATGTACATGTGACTAATAAAAGATGTCTTTAGTATCTTTATAAAGCCATCTCCAAGGTCACAAAACAAACATGTTCACTTATCTCTTCCCCCTCTGTTTATGCTTCTCCATTTCTAAGCACAGTCAACAGTCTTTGCTTCATTTCTGTACTGTTGTTAAATATGAATGTTGTCTGGAAGCAGCTACTTTTCTTTGCGTCAAACACCTGTTTTTCTCTCTCACAGCAGTTTATTTGATATAAAGCCACTTTCAGTTAAAGGCATAGACTCTGCCAATTCCCCTCCTGTGTTCCTGGAAAGGAATGTTTTATTTACTGAGGAAAGCAGGTCACAGAACAATATTCTGAAGACATTAATATTTCTCTCACTTTTCCCTCCCAACTCCTCCACAGAAACCCACATTTGTTACAGTCTCCAAATCGTTCTTCTCCTTCCTCTCACGATCTCCTAGTTCCAAACCAAAGCAACATCTGGTCTCAAATAATTACTGATTCTGAGCTTACCTGATTTTCAGCCATGATGTACTTCTTCTTTGCGCCGTGCTACTGTATTCATCGGTGCCATTTCAAGGATAATATCAAAATATAATGAACATTATTTAGCAGGATTACTGAAACTCCCTTTTGGAAACATCTATCGTGACTTACAACTTTGCACAAGAGATTAGGTATTTATGTTGAAAATGGTTCATGGTCTACTGTTTATTGTCTGAGTACAGTTTATGTTCATTTATAAAACATAGTCTTTGCATTATCTGACATTGTCTAAATATTGTTTCAGGTGTATCATTTTTTGCTTTGGACTACAACTCTATTTACTAAGCAGAACTTTGACAAACATAATCTCTGTGTACCTATTGTGCGAGGAAGTTTTCTTTTATTTCAAAAATAAACTTCATTCATAATAAGTAAATACAAGAGATAGAAAACAGTGCACGTTTCTTTATATCCATAGTGTTGTCGAGTCAATGCATTGGTGGTGTCAAGGTAATACATTCCATGTACAAAGCACCAATGCCACTTACCTGGTGTCATTGAACAGAACATCCTCCAAGTATTCGCGGGGCTGTTACACAGGACCCAGCTCCTCAGTGCCCAGTGGTTTCAGGTCCTCAGACTGCAGTCCTTCCCCACAGAGCCTCAGCATTGGCTGCACCGAGCTTCAGTGCATCCCTCAGCACGGACTCCTGCAGCCTGGAATGTGCCAGCCGGCAGCATTCCCTTACGGACATCTCATTGTACAGGAAGACTAACATATTTTGAGCAGGCCAAAGTGCACCTTTCACCCCAGCTGATGATCTTCCAGCAGCAATTGATGTCTGTCTCGCTGTGTGTTCCTGGGAACAGCCAGTAGATCAGATCCTCTGGTACGCAGCTGCTCAGGATGAACCTCAACAAGGACACTTGCACCCTTCTCCAGACCTTCTTTGCAAATGTACAGTTCACAGAGAGGTGAGTGATCATCTCATCCCCATCGCATCCTTCCCAAGAGCAGCACATGTTGGGGGTGAAACTCCGACTGCAGGAAGGATCCAACAGAGAGGGACCCTCTCACTGCCAGCCGTGGGGTCTGGGTATTTGTTGGTGAGTTCTGGCAATGAGGCATTCTGCCAGATGGTTTTGCTTTAGATCTCCTAAATCTGTCCTGTGCCAGATACCATTACCTTTGAGCCCAAGTTTTGTCCATCTGTTCCCAATATGTCTTCATGCAGCTCGGAGCCAACATTTACTGGATAATACTCTTGTGAGGAGCTTTGGGATGCATTCCTCCGTTAAAATGCCTTATAACTTCAAATTGTTGTCACTTTAGACAACCTCTTAATTATATACCCTGCAAAACTTCACCAATAATTTCCAGTATGGTGCTGATTAAAGGGTACTTGTTCTCCCCAGTGATCTGTTCCTGAGAACTGTCCATAGCCTGAATAGTCTGTAAGTCAGAAATGTGGCCACCCAGCAATATATTTAAATAAAAACATTGGCCAACAAGGGTGTTTAACTCAACCGTTCAGGTTTCTCTGTAATATACAAAGATATTGCCATGAACCGGGTTCCCACCCAGCAGGAAATACCTGCAGGCCCGCAGGAGCCGGCAAATCCATCCCGCCAGTCTCCCAAACGCTCGCTCGTATATACGGATTGTACATAAGTCAGGCGTTTGTCACCTGGGGAGGACCGAAAGTTGAAAGCCCCTGAATATCATGAAGATTTTGCTCCTGCAAAACAACAAATTTCAAGTCTTATGTCAGTGATAATAAATCTGATTCTGATTCTTCCAAACTCTCTTTCTGTTTCCAAGGTTTTCTGAAAGACTTCACAGTAAGTGGTAGTGCCCTGGAGAATGTTGTAGAACAGAAAGACCCAGGGATGCGAGGACCTAGATCCCTGAAAGTGGCGACACAGGGAGATAAGGTGGTGAAGGCGTTTGGCACGCTGGCCTTCATCAGGCAGGATACTGAGTACAGGAGTGGGATGACATATTTTACAGCTGTACAAGAGGTTGGTAAGGTCACATTTTGAGTACTGCCTGCAGTTTTGTTCGCCCTGCTTTAGTCATTGAACTGGAGAGGGTGCAAAAACGTCTGAGGGTCTGAGTTAGGAGAGGCTGGATAGACTGGGACCTTTCCCCTTGGAGCGTAGGAGGCCGACGCTGTCGAAGGTCCTACTTGTCTGTTGAAGTGCTAAGCTGAGACTGTATCCGTTTTCTCAGGTGGGTGCATCGCATCAGGTGGGGCATCTTCAGAGAGAAGTAGGAAAATTTATTTGCTGTCCTGGCTAATACTTAATCTTCACCAGAACAGATATCTGGCCATCATATTGTTGTTATGATTGCTGCATTGCAGCAATGACTACACTTCAAAAGGACTTCCTTGGCTGGAAAGTGACTTGCATCATCTGCGAAGGCGCTATGCGAATGCAGCCCTTCGCCGCCGGCACTGCGCACCAGCGCGCTGCCGCTCACCCGAACCTGCTGGCAGCCGGCGCTCTGCCACTCATGCGAACTTGCTGGTGCCCAGCGCGAGCCGTTCCTCCACCCTGCTGATTGGCTGCCAGCCCGGCTTCAGCCCAGCCCCTCGCGGCGCGTGTCCAATCAGCGGCCGCTCTCTCCCGGAGGGGTGGTCCTGACTGGCCCGCGCCGCCGTCACTCAGCCCGTTTGGTGGGTGGGACTTCCGGCGCGCTGGGCCCGTCGCTGCCTGGCAGCCGGGGGGTGTGAGGCGAACGGGCGGCCGTGACGCCGGGTGTGGGATCGGCGGGCGGGGCGGGCCGCATCTCGGAGCCGCTGGCGGATGCGTCCTTCGGGCGGCGGGGGATAAGCGGCGCGGCCCCGGGGAGGCGGCAGCGCCGGCGATGTACAGGTGACACACGTGTTCGGACAGCCCGACCGACGGCGCCGAGTCCTGCGGCTGACGGTACGTTCGTGCCCCCCCCCCCCCTCACCTCACCCCGCCGCCTCGGCCGAGGCCTCGGGCCTGGGGCCGCCCTCAGCCCCGCCCAGCACCGTCTGTTTACAGCGGCCCTGCTGACGGCCTCGGCCTCGGCCTGTCCCCGGGACCAAACTCGGCCCCAAGTTTGTTGGTCTGCCCTCGCTCGGGCCTCCTGGGCTGGGGGAAGAGCACGGAGCCGCCAGACTTTCACCCGACGTGGCGGCAGGCAGTGCAGCGCCGGAGCCATCAGTGCGCACACGTTGGAGGGTGTGTAGGAGTAAACAAGATCGGGGGGAGGGGGGGGTTCCCGGCCCGGAGCCCGCCTCGGGTGGAAGGATGCTGCACACACCGCACCGAGGGGTCACCTGTGCTTTTGTTTCTTTGCGTCAACTTCGGGCTGGTTATTTGACATTGTGTCTGGGTTTTTTTCTTTACATCCAAGGTGCCGGAGCCAAGTGGGAATCAAAAAAAAAAGGAAAATGCTGGAAATATTCAACAGCAGCTCACATCAGAGGCCACACGCTCACTCTGTCCTGCTAAATTCCATCATTTTCTGATATTTTGGATTAAAACTTCACAATTTATATCTCATGGGTGGGAGGGGGAAATGATGTTGTATCTTGACAAGGATGTGGAAGATTGATAGTTGAATGTGCACATCTGAAGAGTGGGAATTACCCGGGATTTAGATGCTGTAAACACGCTGTGGAGACCGCACAGGCTTTGGGGAAGCGTGTGATTTGCTTGTTGATACTTTATCAACCCAATAAGTTTCTGTTTCGGCAGCGATCAGTACAATATGAGTAATTTATGACCTTGTTTATTTCTGAGTACCTTATGTGTACAGGGAAAATTGCAGGGATGGAGGCCACTTTAAGCTATGCAGCTTATTTGTTTCTGTAATTCATTTTGCTTTTCCCTCTTCAAATAGAGGAATACAGATGTCAATATTGTTTGAGGGTTATGAGGATTGTGTCAATTATGAAATGAATGATGGGTGTTACATCCTTCATGGGAAAAGCCCCATTTTAGTTCATGTGAGTTTAATCGGATAAACTTGACGTCAAACCAAGATGAAATTGTGAGAGATGCTGAAAGCTTGGTAAAACATGGAGGATCTTGGGGAAGGTTTGATTAAAAGATTTCTTGATGACTGGGATTAAGGGAGTGGACTGTGTCAGGAGCCAGTAGGACTGACAAACAGCTTAAGCCATCTGTTGCATTTAACATGTTTTGACCTTGTCGAGTTGCAACCCACAGGCTATGGATGCAACTAGGAATGGGACCATTTTTGTCCAATAATGTGATAGGCCAAGTGGGGTCCTGGAAGGATTTGAAACTAGGGATGGCAATTGAGTTTGCCGAAGGATGCAGTGGGTTAGCCATAGTATTATACAAATGAATTTTGGATCAACTAATGTTTCTGGGGGATGGGATTCTGATTGAGAGATTTGGAATATTCATGCCTGATAAGCCCTAGGTGAGGATCTTGGTAGCAGATTGGCTTTAAATGCTAAGTCATGATGTATTTACTGAGGTGAGGTAAGCAATGTTTATGATAAGGAGGATGTAACATCAGAAGCCCAGCTTGTTGTCAGACATGATGTGACTGGTCCAATTCAGTCTGAGTCAGAGGCTGGAAAGGGACATGGGGACAGAACTTTTGGCTTTGGTTTTCTGATAGTGAATTGCTAGTGGTTCAGGCAGGATTAGTTCTACTTTTTTTTTCCTCCTGGATATGGACTTTGGCAAGGCCAGCGTTTATTGTTCATCCCAAATTGCCCTTGAGAGGTTGTTGGTGGTAAGCTGTTGCCTTGTCTTGCCATCATAATGATACAACTGAATGGCTTGCTGGGTCATAAAGGGCATTTGAGATCAACCATATCACTGTGGGTCTGATGTCACACATTGGTCCAAATGGGATATGGAGAGCATATTTTTTTCCTGTGTAGTACAGTAGTGCACCAGATGATTTTTTTTTAAATTAAAAAATATCGGTAGTTTTGTATTTCATGAAGCTTTAACTGAACTTAAATTCCACAGCTGCTGTCATGGGATTTGAACTCTCATCTATGGATTACAAGTTTAGTAATTTAACTGCTGACCCACTACTCTGCTGGACGAGCAAGTTAATGATCTGTAGGCAATGGTGAAGTAAAAATAGCTCGTGCTGTGTAGAGCTGGGTGGTGTTGGTATGCATGTTAATTCTGGATTCCTCAGTTTTCTGCTTTTTTTTGTGAGAAGAATTTTGTGTGAAATGAATAAGGATGCCCTCAACCAATCCGATTGTGAGCAAGGCTGTTCTCAGTTTGTTGCAGTGGTATTCTCCCTTCTGAGTCAACAGGATGTTTTGCATGGGAAATGGTGAGGGGAGGTGTGAAATGTCACTTGTGCGGTATGGTCGGTTCTGTTATTTGGGTAATGCTAAATTGTTGCAGCAGGACAAGGAAATTTACTGACCTTTAGGCCTTGTATCAGTCCACAGATACCAGATGCCCAATAGAACCAATTAAGATGCACCAATTTGCCAACCAAGTAGTGGTTTTAGTTTTTAAAAAATCTGAAACTTTTGTTTCTCTAATTTTAGACTACTTTTATTGTTGCAACTAACCAGGAAAACCTTGGCCTGAGCTCTGAAAATGGTCACCTTTTGTCACCTTTGCTGCCTATTTCCTTCCATAGAGGAAAGCAAAGAAATTTGACTTTTTATAGCAGTCAAAACTCCCAATAATGTTTTGATTTGCTGAAAAGTGCATGTTGTAACTATTGGACCATGCAAAATGTTACAGAAAGTAGTTGTGGCAAGATGTTGGGAGGTTACCTTGCAATTCAGGCTACCGACTGCAGAGAGTCATCGCATCAGTTATATTTTCATCTGCTATCTGTAGAAGAAGGAACGTGTTGAACAGATGTTAGTGTGATTTTTACTTTCTCAGGCTGTCCTTTGCGACTGAGGTTGACCAATGGCCACTGATAACAGTACAAAATTCGTTTGGCTTGAGGTACTACTCTTGGTAACTAGATTTTCATTATAGCCAGGAAGCTGCTGAGGACAGAAGTCTTGGCTGTGTCTAATGCACTCAGCCACTTGCTGGACATTCATAATGGGACTCTCAAGAAGAGGTGAAATTAATCATCCACTCGCACTTTTGGTTGAAGACGCATGCAAATACTTCAGCCTTGTCTCTTGCACTTGTATGCAGGTCTCCTCCATGCTTGAAGGTGGGATGTTCATGGAGCTACCTCCTCCCATTCGTTGCCTGATTGTCCACCATTCTCAACTGGATGTGGTAGGGTTGCATAGCTTTTCTCTAATCTGTGGACTATGGGACTGCTTAGCTTTGCTAGCCTGCTGCATTTGGTGTTAAGCATGCAAGTGCCCTTGTGGTGTAGCTTCACCAGGTTGGTGCCTCATTTTAAGGTACCTCTCGTACTGCTGAAGGTAAACTCTTCTACGTTGCTAATGGAATCTGGGCTGATTTCCCTCATTTCAAAGTAGGACTGATCATAATTGGTTCTTAGATTTGTTAAGTTTGCTCACAGCAGTTATTCGAAGAGGTCAGAAAAATTTCTTTGCACTGTAGGTGATTAGAATTTGGAAAGCTGTCCCAGGTCTTGTCTGAACTGAATCTATACATTTTCTAATTATGTCAAATTTGAGCTCTGATGAATAGTGGAGGAATTTAATTCCACTTTACCATCGTTTTGAAGATGCCCAAGGTGTCCAAAAATGTTGTATTCCAGTGAAAAAAGCTCTAACTTCAGAAATCTGTTTCTAACTTAAAATTCTCATCCTTGGTGGTGTCCTTGTGAATCTTGGTTATACTTGTTTTCTATTAGTTTTATAACCGTGCAGCAAGGTATTTGTCAGAGCTGTATACTTCAACACTTCAACAGTACTTCAACAAATATTATGTGCAGGTTTATCATTTGCCTGTTACAATCTGTGCCTCCAAAATCTTAAACCATAAGATGGCCTTATCTAACACTCCCACACTCATATACCTGACATAAAACGTTCTGGTGCATTTTAAGTCTTGGCATTTAAAATGTACTATTTTGTTTTCTAATTTGGAAACTTTTGCTTCAAATTGTCTTTCTGAGATTGAATTGCAGTCCCACTTATTCTCTGGTATTTCATAATCAGATACCCTTCTGCCCCAACACCTCCCTCTTCAAATGGAGAAATCATCTTTGGAAAAAGTAGCAATTTTCATTGCTTAAAAGCACAAAATGATTACTTTCATTGTCTCAAAATTAATCCTAGTTTCTTGGAGAAGGATTGGGGTTTAAAGCATCAGTCTTGGCAATGAGGACGAACAGTCTTCCTCTGTTATTGTTTTAAACTTCTGGAGCTGCAACCTGAATCTGTTCCTTAAAAAGGTGTTAGATCCAAATACAACACATGTTCAAGGTTCGGGTTCACTTCCAGCAGAAAACAATGTTGTAAGCATTTGAAATGCAGAAAATATTATTGTTGGAGTTTAATTATTTTCCTGTAATATGTCTCTTTCCTGTTACAAATGATCTTTCTACCAATGAATGCTTAGTTTTCTGGAGCTAACTGGTTGGTGAAAGGACTCCAAAAATATAAATTTGGACCAGTTGTTTCATTTGCCTCCTTTTATTGAAATACTGGTTAATGCTGGTGTGCGGTATTTTGAACCTCTTGAATGGACTGTTGTTGTGATTTGCTTTCATTGAGCACAAAATTTGAATGAACCACAGGAAATAATTTGCTTATGTTTTGCTTATTGACAACAAAATAGCTTGAATTGAATATATATTCTTCACTACTATTGGTAGATGTATTAAGGTGAGCTGTGTAGTTTGAGAAGGTTGTTTTGTCACGTAACAAGTGATAGTTTATCTGGCCTACTTATGCTGATTAATGCAAGTTCTTTACATTTTAAGAGCTGAATTGCACAATGGTTTCTATGAAATCTGTGGCAATGACCATGCTTGCGTTTATCAATGAATGGTCATTGGCACCTGTGTTCGTACATAGACTATTCTGAAATTGGTGTGTGTGGGGGGGAAAATGTCACAGCAAAGAAATGCGGCTTTTAGTTGAAGTGCGTATTCTTCGTTCTTAAATAGGCCTTTGCACATTTAATTTCCATTTTTTTAAATGTTGATTCTGTTTAACAGGGCCAAAGCATCATGTCATTTAATAGCTCCTATAGAGGGAACTGGGATGGTCCAGGTATTTGGCACAAGTGTGGAAGTACCGATCTTTGGCAGCAGGATAATGTGGTTGGCAACTCTAGAAGGGGATCCTGAGGTTTGGTAGACTGAATAGTGGACCTTGCTTCATTGGTTGGTGCCTGGGGTTTCTCAATATTAGATATTGAGTACAAACAAACTTGGACTAATCTGTTTTATAATTAAATGCTCAGATGAAGTTGCAGTGCAGCAATTTAAAATAAGCAGTTTACATTGAAGGTAAGATCTCATTGTGATTGAGATATTTGCAGCCCTTCCTTATGAGCTTTTGACCTGGATGCCAACAATGTTCCTTTGTCATATAGGAACACAGGCATCACTTTAATTGCAATTTCAGTTATCCTGGTTAGTAGTTACCATTAATTTCCTCGCTATAGATCAGAGATGCTTTTCTGTTATGTTGAGTTTATTGCATGCACGTGGGGGGGAGGGGCATGTTGCTTTCTCTATCTGGTATTCTAACTTTGTTTTTCTGTTTGCTGAGCACCTATTTGCAGAATTAACTGTTGCAATTGGTTCCGAGTAAACAGTTTTCCTTCAATGAATGAAAATCACATGCATTAATAAGAATTGGGCTTTGCTGATATGATAAGCATATAGCTGCTGAATATAGTTTTTCTATTTTTAGCCAGCATTTACTGATCTTTTAGAAAATGGAAGGCCGAGGTTTGCAACCAGCATGCCCTTTCAAAAGCCAATTCTCTGATCTCCTCAGAGATCCCTGAAAACATTATTTAGTTGGAATAAGAGTCTTAAGGTTTTTTATGATGATAACAAGTTGAAGAACAAAATGATTTATTTTGGTACCAGAATAATAGACAAAAGGTGTTTGGCACAGCTTCTTGGGTTTTCCATAAGAGGCAAGTTTTATAGCTTCAGACATCAGATATAATGCTCATAAGAAAATGCATTTCAAGTCTTTTAACAACATTGAAAAACAGTGCTCCAGGAGCAGAGGCATGGTTATCATCACCATTTATTCAGAGACGTTAGAAAAGATCGAGGTTCTGAAATACATCTGGAACACTGCATATAGTTTGATTTTATTGATGTAGGGATATACTTGCATTGGAGGCAGTTCAGAGGAAGATCACAAAATCGATTACTGGGATGGAGAGGTTGTCTGCGAGGAAAGGCTGTGTCTGTATTCATTAGAGTTTGGAAGAATGGTAGGTTATCTTCCTGGAACATGAGATTCTGGAGGCAGCTTGATGGGACAGCTGCTTAGAGGATTTTTCCCTTTTGGGAGGCATTCTTTTGGAAGAAAAGCGGTGGCCATTAAAGAAGGAAATGAGGAATTTCATCTTATGGTTGAGAACCATAAGAATTTTACTCTCAGAAATCTTAAGGCAGAGTCATTTAATTTTTTTTGTCTCTGGAGAAGTCTAGGATTTTGGGGAATGGGAAGAATGGCTTATGATTGCCCACTTCATAGAGACTGCTTTCTCTGGCCCTCTTCAATTCTTAGTCTAATTCAGTAATGCTGAATAAAAGCTTCATCCCAACCAGCAAGTTTTAACTTTACCACAGATTCATTCTCGCTCAGAAACTTAGGAGTTAGGAATAATTTCGAAATAATGAGACAGTTTGAAATTTTCAGTGTTGTAAGTAGTCTGTGTATGAGTGTATTTGGAAGATTGTCCCTGTTATCGTACTGAGGCACAATAACGAGAAGTAAGCCAGGTCATGAGGTTCCTATTACTTCAATTGTTTTCAGCTGTTTAACATCTGGAATATTTTTTCAAGTAAGTATAAAAATGCAATGCTAAATCATTTGACAGAAGGTCACACAAGGCTACCATTATCACAAAAGTCTTAACATACACGAGTATTCAATACAGTACTGAATAATTCCACAAACGTAGGGATATGGTGTATAGCTAGCCAAAGGTATTACACGATGTAATTACTGTTTCACTCACCTGTGGGATCTTTTTATGTAATTTGTATTAAAAGAAACAATTTGCATTGAAAGGCCCTAAATTATGTTTAACTCTCTTAAAGCCATTGGGCATCATGATGTGTGTTGGTGTGACACTATGCCTGCTTTTTCAAGTTTTCAGTGAATCAGTAAAAGAGTTGACTAAATGTCAATCGTTAAAATTGAGAAACAAGTTACCATTGCTAAGCTCTTTTTCCTGCTTTTAGTTTAGAAAGATCCATATGGTCAAAAGTATCTCATTGTGTGGTAATGTGCCTGAGAAGAAACCACTTCAAGGTGGGTGCATTGGAAAAAGTGCTGAACAATAGAAATCAAAGTAAGTGAGCAGAGCCAAAAAGATGAAATGACTTAAAATGAGAAACACAGTTTAAATTTCATTGCAATGTTTAAACATCCTCCACAAGGTAAAACAGCCTCGGGGTACATCTTGAGAGAATATGAAAGGGATCAGCAAATGTAGTGTGGCAGTAACCAAGAAGGATGATTCAGAATAACAGCTTATAACTTTTGGATCAGCATATCAAAACATTGTTCTATTTAGAGGGAGGGAGACTACAAGCTTCAAAACGTGGGCCTCTGCAACTGGATTCTCAACTTCCTTATCGGGAGACCACAGTCAGTGCGGATCGGTAGTAACATTCTCCTCCTTGCTGACAATCAACACAGGCACAGCTCAAGGATGCATGCTTAGCCCACCGCTCTACTCTCTCTACACTTGTGACTATGTGGCTAGGCATGCCTCAAAAACCATCTATAAGTTTGCAGGTGATACTACTGTTGTTGGCAGAATCTCAGATGGAGGCATTACAGGAGTGAGTTAAATTGGCTGGTTGAGTGGTGTTGCCACAACAACCTTACACTCAACATTAGCAAGACCAAGGAATTGATTGTGGACTTCAGGAAGGGGAGGTTAGGAGAACACACACCAGTATTCATTGCAGGTTCAGCGGTAGAAGGGTGAACAGCTTCAAGTTGCTGGGCGTGAACACCTCAGGATCTATCTTGGGCCCAAGACATTGATGCAATCGCGAAGAAGGCACGTCAGTGGCCCTACTTCATTAGGAGTTTGAGGAGATTTGGTATGTCACCAAAGACTCTTGCAAATTTTTACAGATGTACAGTGGTGAGCATTCTGACTAGTTGTGTCATTGCCTGGTATGGAGCCTCCAAATGCACAGGATTGAAAGAGGCTGCAGAGGGTTGTAGACTCAGCCAGCTCCATCATGGACACAACCCTCCCCACCATCAAGACCATCTTCAAGAGGTGGTGCCTCAAGACGGCAGCATCCATCATAAAGGACCCTCACCATATGGGACATGACCTCTTCACGTTACTACCATTGGGGAGGAGGTACAGGACTATTTATTTATTTTTGTAACTTACATTAATTTTTGTCTTACACTGTACTGCTGCTGCAAAACAACAAATTTCACAACGTGTCAGTGATAATAAACCTGATTCTGATTCTGCGGACTTGCTGATCAAAGGTGTTGTTTTAAGAAGGAAGTAGTTCTGCAATGACCAAACAAAAAAAGAACTTGAAATGAACAGAAGTGGGGAAAAAGTAACACTTCATAAGAAGAAAAGTTGAGCTCTTTGTGATGTACTTGAATATCAGAGAGCGAGTTTCTAAGATCTGGTTGGGTCTGATGTTCTTCCTGGTGCCAAAACTCAGACTCTCATGGGGAAAAGTGAATGTTTAGTGAGATACTGGAATGTGAATGCACTGGTGGATTTGTACTTCAGCATTTAATCAATAAATAACACTGGTTTAGTTCAATGTTTGAATGTCAGAGGTCAGGACTCTCAAACTGTCTTTTATTAAAGAGCTCAACATTTGCTTGATTTTGATTTTTAAAATTTTCCAGTTGTTATCTCCTGATGTAACTGGAGGAATTCGGTAGTGTAGTGGTTAGCGTAACATTATTACAGCACCAGTGACCCGAGTTCAATTCTGCCACTGTCTGTAAGGAGTTTGTACATTCTCCCCGTGTCTGTGTGGGTTTCCTCCGGGTGCTCCGGTTTCCTCCCACATTCCAAAGACGTACGGGTTAGGAGCTGTGGGCATGCTATGTTGGCGCCTGAAGAGTGGTGACACTTGCAGGCTGCCCCCAGCACATTCTCAGTAACGCAAAAAGATGCATTTCGCTGTGTGTTTCAGTGTACATGTGACTAATAAATAAATATCTTGTATGTTAGAGTCTAAGTAATTAATATGGGTTAGAAACCGCTTTTAGAAGAAATACTGTTAGATATAGTTTGAATGTTGGAAATGAACTTCAGTATGTTGGTATAATGATTAAAACTGCAACTTTGACTGAATTGGACCTATAATGGGCAATGATGATGTATCTGTATCCCATTAAGTTCTATTGGATCTATCTAACAGCTTCCATGAAATAGTTTCACTCATTACCCTTTCAATTCTGATGTACTGGGGAGATCCAGCTTTCAAGATCTGAGTCTCCACTTCATTTGTGTAGATTGCCTGAAATCTTAGATCTGTCAGGGATCTGAACTTGGCCTTTTCCTTTGTCCTCTTCTGACACACTGCTACTCAGCAGCTTTATCTCAAAGTGCACTTGTTGGTTACCACGAGTACGCTGGCAATGTTGATGTCGTCTGCCTTGACCTGTGCGTAGTCTAAATCATCAGACTGATTGTTTGACATCCATTGCTGAATGAACAGAAATTTCGTCCAACGAAAATTGGTTTTGGAAGGCCGAAACAACACCTGCCATAAACTCCATTTCTGAGCCACTGATTCCATCCCTCTTCATTGTTGCAGCTTGGGAATGAGCTGGAAAGTTTGAAACATGATGTTGTGTTGAACGTCGAGTGATTCATAGATTAATACAGCATGGAAACGGGCCCTTTGACCCAACTCATCCATGCTGACCACAATGCCTATCTAAGCTAATCCCATATTCTTGTTGTCATTTGAATAGCCTATTTCTACTTTCATATCAGTGAACACTGACCTTGTCTTGGCTTACCTGCTGACATTAGCCTTTATCTCCATTTGCCTATTTCTCTTTGATCCTGGTCAGTCTCCAATGTTCTACCCTAAGTAAACCTGAGGTTAACAAAACTTTGTTGCCCTTGTCTTAATTCATTCCAGCTCCTAATGAAATCTCACCCCTGTGCATGTTGATCAACTTGAAGTAATGCCTCACTCAGTGTCAAAATTCTCATCCTTGATTTCAATTTTGTCTGTGGCCTTGCCCAACACTATTTCTGTGATTTTCTTTGAGATAGGGGCACTCATCCATTCCTGGCCATCTGAGTATTTCTTGATTTTCATTATGTTACAATTGATGGTCATGCTTTCAATTAGTATGACACTCCTTCCTAAACCCACCCATCTTGTTACCCTCCTTTCCTCCATATTAAGATGACCCTTAACTCTTAGCAAAAGATGTAGATTTTAAGATGTCTACCCTAAATATTTCCTTGTGCAGCTTTGTATGAATTATTTGATTATGTGATGATGCTTGGCATGTTTTGTTATGTTAATTTATTATGTTAAAGGTCCTATATAAATGCAAGTTGGCAATTATTTTAAGGTTATTTTCAATTGCACTCTTCAGTTGCCCATATTTTCTCATGGTATACATGTGCTAAATTTTGCTGTTTGTGTACAGTTGGGACTCGGGTGTCCTCTTGAGATGGTTGAAAATTTTTGCAAGGTAAATGTAGAGATGTTTCTGCTTTGTAGTGGATTAAAGGGACAATAAACAGAAAATAAACACTAGTAGATGTAAAATGCAACTCAGGAGAAATTGTTTTGACTCAGATTGCCCACAATATGAATGTTTCTACCACAGGCATATTTAAGCACACAAGACTCAAAGGAATGCAAAGGTATATGAAGTGGGAGGAGATACACATGGAAGAAATGTATCAACAGACACCTTTTGGGCTGAATAACTTGGTTTTTGCTGTAACATATTATGTAGTACTACTTGGACTGCTGCTGATGCAAAGTAAAATGGGCTGAGTTATGTTGCTAGCTGTGATAAATGTCTCTAGGATGCCAGTCCAGGCAAAAGTCTGATTTCCCCTCTGTACCTGATGATCACAGCATTACAGGGCAAAATTTTGCACACTACACATCAGGAGTTTGCACTTTGCAAGTGAAGAGTTTTCATTAAGCAGTAAGATGTAAATAATTGCAGTAAGGCTAATCCAGATTAATTTTAATCATCTGTTTTATACAGTTTGATCTAGGCTGCAATTTCATTTCTACAACTAAATGAATGATTTTGATATCTTGGATTTTTTTTTCCTTTTTCTCCCGCTGTGGTGTGGACAGCAAGGCCAGCGTTTATTGCCCATTCCCAACATTCCTTGAATGATGGAGTCATTTCTTTGAAGTATTAAATCACAGGTACCACTTTATGCCAGCAATAACTCCAGCTATGATTTCCTTGAGATTCCCATTATCTTAAAATTTCCCTGTACTGAACAGTAGTTCTGGTTTAAAAACACGCATTGCTGGAGATATTCAGCAAGTCAGTCTGCACCTGTGGTGAGAGAAACTGGGATAATGGGGAAATTAATATTAGAATTGGAGGCTCCAGGGACGACGCCCCCCCCCCCCCCCTCCTCCCCGTGTACTACAAGGAGTTGTTCTGTAAAGCAGTCACCTGCTTACCATTTGGCTTCAGTGAACAGGAGAACTCTGTGTACACTAAATACAGTAGGCTAAATTGGAAGAGCAAGTGATTTGTTCCTTGGCCAAATTTGCACTTATTTTGGTGCACTGCATTCGATGTTTCCTCTGAAGAATTGGCAAAGCCAAACAGGATAGGTGATGGCTTTGCAGAACACCTCCATTCAGTTCACACAGGTGACCCGGAGATTACTATTGAATTCTCCATCCCATTCTCTCACAGATATCTTTGGCTTCATACTGTTCCAATGAAGCTAATGTGAGCAGGAGGAACAGCACCTTGTTTTCTGTCTCGGTACATTACATCCCCGGGATTTGATATTGAAATAATTTCAAATAATCAACCTTTCCTGTCTGTTCTGATGTTCGCTCATCAATCTGTGCTGTTAACTCAGTTTCTTTTCTCCACCAGATGCTGCTTGATCTGCTGGGTGTTTCCAGTATTCCTTTACTGAAGATTTTGTAGCTATTAGTGCTTGGCATTTCACAGTTTGAGCACATTGTTTTCTTTCTTTATCATTAGAAATGATTTATTGAATCAGAGAGCTGTTCCTCTGTCCTTTTCTCCCTTTATTTATTCTTGCTCCAGACAGACCAACTTTCATTAACAAACCTTCACCTCCCTCTTGGATGGCACCAACAGCATTTGTGTCATCCTATCATAGACATGTCCTTTGTTCTCTCCACCCCCTCCCTTCTTGCAACATAAAACATTCTCTTTTTTTTGTCTGGTTCTCATCAACCTCAAGCATTAACTTAGTTCTTCTGTCCAGTGCTGCCTGACCTGCTGATTATCCCAGTGCTTACTGTTTTTATATCAGATTTCCAGCATTTGTAGTTTTTTTTAGTTTGGAATAGTCTTGTTTTCTTGGATTTGGATAGGAGAGAGTCAGATGATTTGTGGTAATAGTTCTCAAACCAGTATCTGGGAGACAAACTAGGAGGGCACCAGAGACTCTGATAAATTTCTGGATGTACAGTGGAGAGCATTCTGACTGGTTGCATCACCACTTGGTATGGAGGGTCCAATGCATGGGATGAAGAGGCTGCAGAGGGTTGTAGACTCAACCAACTCCATCATGGGCACAACCTTCCCTGCTGTCAAAGCCATCTTCAAGAGGCAGTGCCTCAAGAAGGCAGCATCCATCATTAAGGACATCACTAACCGTCAAGGACATGCCCTCTTCTCGTTACTACCATCGAGAAGGTGGTACAGGAGACTGAAGACCCAAACTCAACGATTTAGGGACAGCTTCTTCCCCTCCGCCATCAGATTTCTGAACAGTCCACGAACACTACCTTGTTATTCCTCTTTTGCACTATATTTATTTTTGTAACTTATAGTAATTTTTGTCTTTGTCTTGCACCGTACTGCTGCCGCAAAACAGCATATTTCATGATATATGTCAGTGATAATAAACCTGATTTTGAAACAATATGGAACCATGATGAGAACGCTGAGGAGTGTTTGCCATTGTTATCTTTGCATATTTTGATTTATCAGATGATTAGTTAGACGAATACTTTTTAAAAAATATTCTCATGTTAGTAGTTTGCTTCTTGGAATCTTTAGGGTTTGTACCTCACTGTTAATGACCTTGGCTGACATTGGTGTAATTCATGATGTTGTTGAAGGTATCAAGTTTTTCGATGAGGCTTAGTCTCAACTATTGGTGTGGAATTAAGTAGAAATTGTGTGCAGAACATGTCTGAGAAATGGAGAGACTACTACAATTAATTTGCTTTTCTTCTTCAAATGAAATGACAATAACATTTATTATATATCCTGTAGTATTTTTTTAACTGCCCATCTGTCTGCCCTCCATTTCATGTGCAGTGATTCATTAGTTAAGTGCATTGGTCCAGCTAGCTGCAGTAATTTCTATAACAGCTGGTTTGTTTGCTAACTGATGCTCTTCTTCACAGACAATGTCAGCTTTTCAAAGGCCTTCTCTGTATATTTTGCTAGGTTGTTTTTGGCCTTGCATGCTTCCCTTCTCTGTTTGACTCCTGTTTCAGTGCTTGATCCAGTAGTTAGGAATTTTCACTTCTTGAGAACACGATGATCCAGCCAACTGTACTGCTTTTACTTTGCAGTTTGACTTATTAACTTGCTTTGTTCTTTCTCCAACAAACATTCAAATCAATCTATCCAACTGATGTTGATTATCTAGTCACTTTGACATCAAAATTCATAAGTTTCTTCTCTGTAGCCTTTGTCATCGACCAGGTTGTGGTGCCATGTAGTGGGATAAATAATATGACATTGAGTAGTCTGATATTTACTTTGGGAGAGAATTTAGTATTTCTTCAGATGTTAATGTAGTTTTGTTAAAAGCACAGACTGCATTACCAGTTTTGGCGCACAACTCTTAGGGTGGTGTTCTCAGACGATGAATAAAGTGGTCAATTTCTCCATGTACTTTTCTTCGAGCTAAATAACATTTGGTGTTATTTATTCTGGATTTCTTTTTATCTTTGCCAATAATACTGATAAGGCTGGAAACTACATTTTCAACACAAAAATCCATCTCGCCCAACAGGCAGTGTTTCTCTCAAAGTTTGGGTATATTATCTAATCTATTAATGGTTGAAATGATCAAACTGAGTGTTAACATTGCCATGCCCTTTTTCTTTAGGAAAATACCCCCTATTCCCCCCTCAAGGCACTGTGTGAAGCTGAATGAATCAGCATGCAACATTGGCATTCTGTTGGACCCTTAATTGTGCATCTGACCCCATAGCCTTAGCATCAACGTGACCACTTTCTCTGCCCCACTTATTTACTGATTTGCTGAAATCCTGGCATCCCTTTTATTTCCTCAAGGCAACAATTTCTTCTCTCTCCTGGTCGTCTCCCCACCCTGTATCCTATGTTCCCCTTATTTATCTTATGTTCTCCTATGTATCCTGCTCCCCTTATCCTAACTCTCACTGAGGCCTGTTCATGTAATACTCCTGTGTTTGAGGACCTGCAGTGGTTCCTGGTCTGGCAGTGTCTCAATTTTTTTCTAGTGTCATCCTGTTTTTCAAATTTGTCTATGGCCTTTCTCTTTGCTTTGTCTAACTTTCTCCAGCAAAGCAACTCTGGAATCATAGCACCTCTCAATTTTGGCCACTCATTTTCTTATCTCACCACTGGCAACTGCCTTGGCCCTGAACTCTGGAAATTAAATCCCACAACCACCTCATTACCCAAGACCCTTAAAATCTACAGTGGGTTACCCAATCTCAATACCCTTTTAATTATAGCGTTAAATGTCACAGATTGACATGTTCATAAAAGTTGACTTTTTAAAAAAAAGGACTATCAGTTTGAATCCTGGATTTCTGTAATTCAGGAGTTGCATGGGATTGAGGAAATTTGACTCTGCATTTGATCCTTCATGTGTTAGAATTCCAAATTCCTTTAATGTAAACCAGTAGATTCAATACATTAGCATGCCTAATTTTAGGAAATGCACAGTGAAGCTTCCACACCACACCTTTTTATGTAGCTTTGAATATTTATTTTACTTGATCTACTTTGGAGGATTATGGGTTTACTTTCTACCCTGTTCTGTGTTGGCTGACCTCTGGCAACAATCTTTAGGAAGATGGAGAAAGTAAATATGTTCGAGTAGAATGCATTTTGGCAGAAGAGTGTGCTCATGGTGCCTGGGCTGGTCTATTACAGAGCAAAATGAGAGGCTTAGTTTACAAACCTTCAGTATGGATTATGAAAATGTACAGCAAGTACCCAAACACTTTGTTCAGATGTTCCATTTAACTGTCAGTACTGAAGTTTTCAGCAGCAGAAATGTGCACTCAATACATGAGTATTTTTGCCATTTTTGATTTTTTTTTTCTTTTTCTCCTCTGTCCTTGTCTTCTATTTATTCTTTGACTTAGCAATCTTTCACCTCCCTCTTGCGGGGATGCACAAGTGCGTCAGTCATTTAAGGCAGAGGTGACGCGACTTTTTGATATGCATCTTTGGAAAGGTTGCTGAACATAGACAGGAATGTGGACTTGAGGTTACAATCAGACAAACCACTATCTTAATAATGGCAGAGGGGGCTTGAGGGCTTTACTCCTGCTTTGTATGTTTGTACAGATGTAGTGACCAGTTACACAAGTATCCATTATTGCCAAGGAAGTTGCTGTTGCCTTCAACTAAAGATGTTGGATATTTGTGCTTGATTGGAAAAAAAATCCTGCATTGTTTACTCTTAACTGCCCTCTGAAATGGTCAAGTAAACCACATAATCCATTGGCAATTAATCTCCATTTTGTGGGACTGTGTGCAAATTGGTTGCTGTATTTTTTTTCTTGTAATGGCTTTCACGTTTAACATGTACTTTAATGGCTCTGAAGATCAGGAAAACTACCGCACAGCATTTCTCCTTTCATGATCATATCTGTAAAATGTTGGAGCATTGAAATGCTTGGCAAGCTACTTTCTCCCAGGATTTGGGAGAAAAAATCTTGCAGAAAGATACACTAAGAACAATAGTTTACGCATATTTTTGGAACTAAACTGTAGTACTCAGTGCTAAATTGAAAAAGCCATGGAAAAGATTTTTTAATGTACTGATTTTATTTTCCTTACACGAATGTAAAAATACAACTGCTGTATAAGTAGGTGACCGTGATGCAGTGTTGTCATTTTTCATTTAGGCATCCCCTGCAAAGCCATAATTACCTAATTAAGCTGCTAATTATGAGATTAGTATTGTGAATTCACTGACAGAATGCCCTTACTTTCTGCACGGTTAAAAAGAACACCCTTACATTGCAGTTATCTTTGTAGAAGGTAAAACTTTTGAAGTGACTTTTGAATTTATAATCACAATCAATCTTGGGTATTGATGTTCAAAGATGAAAACATCTGTTTTGTATCGATGAATAGCAAAATGTCATTCTCCATAAAGCCAAGATTGCTGGACGGTTATTGTGTTTGTAATCCTCCCTACCCTGCCTCCTCACCCACTGTACCTCGGTCAACCCCTCCCTACAGCTGAGATAGCATTTTCAGTTTCCTTTTGCTGGGAAAATGGTTTTCCCAAGAATTCACTGTAATAAGCAAATAGGTGCATTTGCTTCTGGCCAATAGAAAGAGTTAGCATTTTGCTGGTGGGATGGTTTTTTTGTTGTATTCCTGCAAAACATTTTGTGTACTCCCCAGCAAAGGGCTGCCAGAGAGCATCAGCAGCAGAGCTTTGAGATCTGGATATGAGCAATGGCAAGTGTAGCCTGCAACACACAAAGCATCAAAACGGTTGTATTCTGGTATTGGATAATTCCTGATCTTAATTCTTATTTTGTCACATGAAAATCCAGAACCTTGTTTTTTACATGACTAATTTGTACATAAAGGAAGGGTAGCATGTATGATTTAAACTGAAAATAATGCTGAAGGATAAAACTCATGCATATGTTGCATACTCCCCTGGCAGTCATTAAATCATTTGAAGTATAATAACAGTGTAGGAGGTAAATTAACAAACCATTAACAATGTTATAAAGGCACAATTAAGGTGCCAACATTTATTTGATGCATCGATGGGGTAGTGGCAATTTTTGAGTCTGAAATGCAACCTTTTAGACCTCTAAGCTGTTGCATTCAGGAGCATTCATTGTGCATTATAGTATTCATTT
Source organism: Pristis pectinata (assembly GCF_009764475.1). Classification (NCBI taxonomy): domain Eukaryota; kingdom Metazoa; phylum Chordata; class Chondrichthyes; order Rhinopristiformes; family Pristidae; genus Pristis; species Pristis pectinata. Next base: position 6,191,510 of record NC_067427.1, on the reverse strand, counting down.
GTTTAAAAATAATGATTAACCATTCCATTAAACTACCACCTGAATGTCTCTAAATTGACATGTTTTGAAATCATTTCCAGAGCATTGATGTGTTGCCTGAAATTCTCATGTACTTTGATGTTTGTAAAATCAGCTGGAAATTCAGTGTTAGGAATGCCACTGGTATTTCTCAAATGATGGATATAAATTACAAGTTTGCAAATCTTCTGCTTGTAAACATTATATTCATTCATAGTGTGGTGTGTGTATTGAACAGTTTGTAAAATTCTAATAATGCTGTAGATGCTGATTTTAAACTGGTCAATGTGTTGGTCCAAAATGTCCAACAGTATGATCAAAATAAAATGACTCAAGTTTAGCTCTGCTGGACAGTTTTTTTTTAAGCATGTTGTTTAAACCACATGCAGTTACTTTAGGGCACAGCTGCTATCTTTATTGTGAGTAAAATAATAAAATTCAAGGAAATGGCTGATTTTCACAGCTCTATCTGATGTTTTATTAATAAACACAAACTTGCAATTAACTGCAGTCCTAACTTTTCCAATAGCATGTAATTTCCATAAATTCTGTTCCAGACTCTTTGATATTTGCCGAGATGCAAGAACGAAATACAACATATTTTGGTTAGTTTATGATGAATGTTATGATCCAATGTGTCTTTGCTGAATTATAACATTGCCGAAAAAGACCTTTTGTTCCACTGTTCCAATTCTGACTTTTTTTGAAAAGAATCCAATTTGTCTGACATCCTGCACTTTTCACATAATTCTGGATTTTTTTTCTCCTTGTCAAATATTTGTGCAACTTCCTTTATTGAAAATTGTTCATCTGGTCTCATAACTCATTCACCCTTTTTATGTCAGATCATAACTCATTATTGATGCCTTAGTCAAGTTCTCAATTCCTCTTTCCACAGACTTGGACTTTCCTCTTCAGTTTTCTTATTCTGTAGCTTGACTGCAAGCATTCTCCTTTTTTTATCCCCTAATCTTTTTCTTTTTCCATTCAGCCTTAAAGCATCCAATTTTACTTTTAAACTCTTCAATCTTTTTATTGTATTATCAATCACTTAACATCATTTCTCTTGTCTGATGTTGTCTCTTGTCTGATGTTGCCTCTTCTCATCTTTCTCTTTTCAGCTGACTCACTCAAACTCTGATCTCACAGAATCCAGGTCTCGTGATTATACTCAATATCTGACTCTTCAGTTGTCCAGTCAGCAAGCTCCTCGTGCGCCTTTTCCTTTATAATGCCATTTTAATTCCAGCACTCAACGCTTTGGCTCATTTGTCATCCTAACTCCTATCTATTTCTCTGATAATTTAATTAAGTCGTCTTGCCTGATCCAAGAGTCCCTTGAGTATTCAAACATTCTTTGATTCTTTCATTTGCAATCCTAGAAGTCTCAAACTTTGATTTTGTCCACAATGATCTTTATTTCATTTTAAATTGCTGCATAATTAGGGTATCTACCTTCTGTCGTAGACCATTCATGGTACTGGATGCCAAGGGGTGATTGATAACATTATTGAGTTGAAAATTTACCCCCCCCCCCCGCCCTTAATCTACCTAATGAAGCTATTCTCTTAAAATTGCTTCTGTGTAAACTTTGTACCCCACAGGTGATGAAGGCCTCCTTCCATCCACTTGTGATTCCAATTCTTTGTCTGCTTCCCTGCTCCTTGCCCCCATGAACTGAGCCTATATCAGGCATCCAAGTTGATCCTGTCCATGTGATTAAAAGCTTTATCAAAATCTAACAGAGTACTCCTTCTCTACACAAATGCCACAAACACAAATTGATCTTTGTCAACCATCTGTCTTTAATATCTGTGGGCAGACTATTTTGGTTTGGGAAAGAGTTCCAAATTTGTGGAGAAGTGCTTGTCAATTTTGCATTTAGCTTTTTCTCTTGAAGTTGCATTATCATTTTGATAATGTCATCCGGCCATGCTGCTTTTGTTCACCTGATATGTAGAAATTAAAAAGATTGTTGCCACCTCTTCAATGTTTTTAAATTTCCCATTTCATCAACCTCTGCAGATTTTGCGTTCTTTAGCTGATTTAATTTAACTAACATTTCACGTTGTATTTTATCCACAAAGAGAACCTTACATGGATGATGATCAACATAAATCAATTGTGCATGTGAACATTTCAACCATGTGACATTTTGAGAAGGATTTCTAACAGCTCGTCTTATTTTTAATTGCCACTTAAGCATTAAGACTGAAATTGGGTTTAAATGTAGAAGGATCTTTTTTTGACTCATCATTTGATCCCTTTTCTCCACTGTTCAAATGTCAACTCCACAAAATTAATCCACCTTTACTTTTTTTTCTGCAAAGGTATGATAGAAATCTTTGTCCTAGCAACAATAAATACTGAATAAGCTGAAATTTTCTGTAAGCAAAAGCAAGCCATTCTCTTTATGTTCTGTTCAACGTTGATTTCATGCTTTGTAGCTGCCACTTAAGCCAGTCTAGAGTTGCAGATTCATGTGATTACTTGGAGCCTGAATTTGGTTTCCATTTCTTTGTGTAATTTCTGCCTGCTTTTAATGAACTTCATTCCTAATCCTTCCCCACCCCCCCCCCCCCCCCACCCCCCAACTATTTCTGATACTGAAATAATAATCTGGAGAAACAAAGGACAGCAGATGCTGGAATCTCGATGAAAAACATGATGATGCTGGAGGAACTCAGCATCCATGAAGAAAAGTAGAGAGTCAACATTTCGGGTCAGGACCCTTCTTCAGGACTAAAGATAGGAAAAGGGGAAGCTCATTATATTAGGAGGGAAAAGCAGAGCAGTGATAGATGGACGAAAGAGGGGAGGTGGGGTGGGCACAGGGTGGTGATAGGTAGATGCAGGTAAGAGAGTGATAGGAAGGTGTGGGGGAGGGGAGCAGATCCACTGGGGGATGAGTCAAAGGTAAGGAGGAAACAAGGGGGGTAGAAAAAGAGGCTAGGAAACCCTTTCCTAGCCAATCTTTTTTTTCTACCCACTTTTTCTCCTCACCCTTAGCATTGACCCATCCCTGGTAGATCTGCTCTTCACCGCACCCCCCCCTCCCCCATATCTGCCTATCACTCTCTCCTACCTGCATCTACCTATCACGACCCTGTGCCCACCCCACCTCCCCTCTTTTGTCCATCTATCACTGCTCTGCTTTTCCCTCCTATATATTGGGTTTCCCTTTTTCCCATCTTCAGTCCTGAAGAAGGGTCCTGACCCGAAACGTTGACCCTCTGCTTTTCTCCACGGATGCTGCCTGGCTGCTGAGTTCCTCCAGCATCATTGTGTTCTTCAACAATAATCTTGAGCTTGTCTTTCATTGTCCCAACCAGGTTCTGTCCTCCACATGAGAACTTGTTCAGAATTTCATGATGCATGCTTTTGCCTGCAACAGCTCCAATGCAGTCTAATTCCTAGCTTTATGTTGGCTTTCATTCACAGGTATTTCTGCCCCCCCCCCCCCCCCCCCCCCCCCCCCTTATTTTCACAGTGGAAGCTGTATACTACAAGCTGTCACTGCACTCTTTCAGCACTGATATTAAAATGGAAAGTCTACCTCCTGACATCTACTATTTCATTATTTAAACTAAAAAATTTGCAAGGTTGTGCTGAACAATAACTTGTGTTCTTCAACTATGGTTTTACTTTTTCATGGGATCTGGCTTGATGAGCTCTGATTTGAAGGTCCCAGAAGTCCATACAGGTTTGAAAAAGTCTGATACCCAATGCTTTTTAAATAAAACAAAGCTACCAGAAGAAGTTATTTCAAAGAATGCTGCCTATCAAAAATCTATTTGTCCAAGGAAGATGTGTGTTTGAATGTAATTGAATAGCCATAGATTAAAGAGTGATTATATTAAAATCAGCTGGCATATCTTTGTGTGCACAAAGCTGATTCTTATCCCCCTCTGACAGTGGAAGTTAAGAGGCCAATCTTTGGTAAAACCTCGGTTTAAAATATTTCACTTCATCATATTGGTTTATCAATTGAGTTTACATGGATAGTTTTTTCACTCACTTGCAGATATCATGCACTTGAAACTGTTACTCTCTCCATAGCAGCTGCCTGACCTGCTGAATATTTCCAGCATTTTTTGTTTATATTTGTAGATATATAACTTGTTATCTGAAGCATAGTCACACTAGTTGTTTAACCCCAATTTTTTTTAGTCAGCTGTGTTGAAATTGTACATTTTAATAGTGGTGATTGTCAACATAATAAGCAGTAAGAAAATTACATGTGCAGCATTTAACTAACATTGCAATCTGTCAGAGCTCTTCAAAGAAAACAAATATGTTGAATATGTAATTTACTTGTTCTATATTGCATCTTCTATTCTGTAATGTTTGCATAAATACTAAAATAGAGTATTTCTGTTATATACAACCTGAATTGTTGGTCTGCATTGTTAATTAGTAGTTTGTTACATCATGTGTACTTAAGTGTGTAAGTTGTTTGAGAGGGATACCTACTTCATTCGTGTTTACATTCTGCCGTGGGTCTTATTATCTTCTATGTCCTTTTCGGGTTGCATGATTGGGAGACTTAGCTGCCATTTGAATAAGGTTTAACAGATCTAGCTTTACATATTATTTACTGCCTCAACGTTATTTCCTCATTTGGGGACATCTATATTTTTATGGTCACTGTTATGTTTTAGTGTATAATGTTTAAAGTGAATTGTGTTAATGTCTCTTTCTTTACAGAAGCACTGTTTTTTGTGTTTGTGATCTTTTGTTACAAACTCCTGAGAGTTTCCCTTTGCACCCCAGAATTATGAGCAACCCATTCTCCCGGCCTGTCAGTTTTTCAATGAAAATATATCCAAGATGTCACTAGAGATGAGAGGGTTCAGGATGGGAAAACTGATATGAAATATAGATATAAATACAGAAGCAATGTTCTTGTGTCGGTCGGATAATGAACATGTCCCCTGTGGAATGCAGCTGGTCCCTTTTTAAAGAGTGAAGGTTCTGGGAATAGATATCCTGGAGTTTGGTGTGATTAACTCCAGATGTCAGGGAGACATCTCAAAGGTGTATTTTTCTCCTTGGATCTTTTACCTGTGGTTCATCTGTACTTCAGCTATTGTCAATTGAGTTAAAAACACACTTTGGCTACTTACTGTTGGTCTGTAAATGTAATTAGTTTCCTTTCTTGTTTGATAACTCACATTCTTGTCTGCATCTTTGATCTCGAATTTTGGATTGTCTAACTATGTTATTGTAGTTCTTTTTTCCACAAGTTATGTTTGTAGGTCCATAGAGGCCTTGATACCAACCTGAGAAGTTACAAATTGAATTTGATTCATCCAAAAAAAAATTCAGCTAATTTCAAACTTCTACCAGTATCAATATCAATAGTTATTTTTATTTAAACTTTTCTGGTGGATCTCCTGAGCATGGTGAGCTGAGAGTCCCAGGTATAATTGATTCAGGGCAGTGAAGTGAATTGGAATAATTTTAAAGTTATGAGTTGTAATTCAATTCTTTTCAGCAATCTGGGCATAAATAACAAAGCCATCATCTGTTGCCCTTCTGTAATTGTCCTTGTGAAGGTGCTGGTGAGCTGCTGTACTTGTAGTGAAGGTACTCCTGCAGTGTTGATGGTAGGGATTTCTAGGAATTAGACCCAGCCACAATGAAGGAATGGTAATATATTACCAAATTGGGATACCCAGCTTATGAGCTACTCTTCTTGCAACGGTATTTATATTGCTGGTTCAGTTGAGTTTCTGGTCAGTAATGACCCCCAGAATGTTGACAGTAGGGGGCATGGAGATGCTATGGAAGGTCAGGTGTGGGTAGTTAGATCTCCCCTTTGTTGGAGATGGTCTCTGCCTGGCATCATTTGTGCCACAAATGTCATTTGCCACTTGGCAGCACATGTCTGAATGCTGTTTTGGTCGTGCTGCGTGCTTGCATAGAGTGCTGCATGTGCCGAGGAGTTATGACTGGAATTGAGTGTTGTGCAATCATAAGCAAACCTCACCAGTTCTGATCTTATTGTGAAGAAAGTTCGTTGGAGCAGCTGAAGACAGTTGGGCCCACTGCACTGCCCTGAACAACTCCTGCAGTGATGTCCGGGGACTGGAGTGATTGATCTCCAACCACCAGTCATCTTGCATTGTGTGAGGTATGACTTTAGGCATTCAATCTTATTCCGCTGATGCTCATTGACTTCAGTATTACCAGGGCTCCTTGAAGTCACATTGAGTCAAGTGCTGCCTTGATGTTCAGGCCAGTCGTTCACCTTGCATCGGGAATTCAACTCTCTGGTCCATGTTCGCACTTGGGCTGTGAGTAGGTCTATGGATAATTGTCCTGGAAAATTGCAAGCTAGGCATTTGTGCGCAAGTGCCACTTGATAGCACTGCTGATGATGCCTTTAGTCATATTGCTCATGATTGAGAGTAGACTGGCAATTAGCCAGATTGGATTTGCCATGGTTTTTCTGAACAGGGCATATCATGGCAGTTTTCCACTGTTGTGTTAATGCCAATATTGTAACAGTACTGAACAGCTTAAGTGGAGGTGCTGATAGTTCTAGAATGCATGACTCCACTTCTACAGCTGGTAGGTTGCCTTGCTATATCATTTTCTTGATATCACTGAATAAATCAAATTGGCTGGAGCCCAAGTTCTGTGATGGCCATCTCTGGAGGAAGCCAAAATGGATCATCTTTTTGGCACCTCTGGCTGAACATACTGTGAGTGCTTCAGCCTTTGGTACTCGTATGCTATACCCTACCATAATTGAGAGTAGGGATGTTCTTGGGGGGGGGGGGGGGTGGTGTGGGGGGAATCATATTCTGTTAACTCTTTAATTGTCCGCTACCAATCATGGTAGGACTTCAGAACATTTTAATCCATTGGTTGTGAGATTGCTTAGCTGTCTATTACATACCGTTTGTGCTGTTCAGCTCACAGTGTTGCAGCTTTTCTAGGCTGGCAGCTGATCACTTTTAGGCATGCAAGCTGGTGCTCCTGGCGTGCTCTTCTGCAATCCTTATTAAATTTTGGCATAATAGTAATGGTAGAGTGATGGAAATGCTGGGCCATGAGGTTCCAGATTGTGGTTGTGTACACTTCTGCTGTAGCAGTGCAGTTTTGAGCTGCCAAATGTGTTCTGAGTCTGTACTATTTAGCATGATTGTAGTGCCATAGAGAATATAGTATTGGGTGTCCTCTGTGAAAGCAGGGCTTTGTGTCCGCAAGGAACACACACTGGTGACTGGTCATTTATACTTGTGCTGTTATAGATGGGTGAATTTGCCATGGGCAAATTATTGAGGCTGAGGTCAAATAGGTTTATCCCTCATGGTTCACTCACTACATGCCTCAGATTCAGTGTGGCAGTTGTTCTTCAGGTCTCGGCAAACTTGGTCAGTGGCAATACCACCAAACCACTCTGCATTGAAGTCTCCCACCCAGTGTAGGTTCTGCACCCTTGCTGCTGCTTTGTTTCTTCCAAGTGTTGCTCAACAGTGAGTAGCATGGATTTATCATTTGATCAGTTATCAGGAGGTTTCCCTGCCAAAAGTTTCTCTGTGTGAATCTGCCACGTGGTCAGAAAGGTGTGTGATCCGGTGAGAATAACTGTCAGGCTGTTTGACACTTCTGTGGGTCTGATGGTCTGGCATCTTGATGGTGCCAGACTGGCAGATTTTCCAGATTATTGGATATTACTTGTGTTAATTCACCAACACACTTCTAATTGACCTTTTTTCAGATGTTATACAGTTGTGTCAAATTTTCCAATGAACTAGGTGAGTTTACAGGGACCAGGGTGAGGTTAGTGAATGTGGGAGCAGGTGCTGAACCATTGAGAATTTGAGCAATGGGATAGGGGATTATTTGAACTTTATTGTACTGTGTGTAGGTCTCTTGCCCAAATGGCCATTGTGTCTAATCCATGCATATCTGTATTCTACTGTGGATCATTGAATTTTGGAACTTGTTTGGGACACTTTTTTTGTAAAAATTTTATTGATAACAGTCCCTGTAGGGACTAAATTGCCCTCATCACCAGAAAGCAAAATCAGTTAACTTAACAGAAAATCTCCCAGACCCATGTTTTGCATAGCTCGGTAGCCGTGGCGAAATAAGTGGTAACATCTAGAACAGCACCTTGCTGTTCAGCACTGTTACATATTTACAAGCATAAAGTGGCCCAATTGGCTCAACTTGTGAGCACTTGCTGTCTCATCTACTGATTTTCTTTTTCCTTTTGCATTTCATCCACAATTTCCCTCCTTCCTCTTGTACTCTTCAAGATTTTCCTTAAACCAACAGCTTCAGCCACGTTAATTTCTTTGCATACAAATATGAATTTTCTGCTTTTTTCATATTTGGTTATTCATTTTTTTGCAGTTATGTCTCCTTGTGCACTAAAATTGGAAACTCTTTCTCCACATGTAACATACTGAACCTTCATTGTCAATTTATGACACACAAGGAAGTCATTTAAGCCATTGTCTGCCAGTTGGGGGAAAAAAAAGAAGTTACTCAACTGATTCCTATCTTCTAGCACCAGATCTGGAAGTCCTGCAGGTCACAGCTCTTCAAAGTATATATCCAAGAGAGATTTGCCTTTGCCACCCTTTTACCCAATGAGTTCCAACTGCTTGCCTGGCTTTTGGTGAAAAACCTTTTCTCCTCCCCTGTAATTCTTAGACCAGTTACTTTAAATTGTATATGTTCAATTGAGTGTTTCCCTCGGCCTCTGTTCCAAAGGAAGCAGCTCCCAGCTTATCCAATCTTTCCTCATAACTAAAATTTTCCAGTCCTGACGTCCTTTTAGATACTCTGAACCCTCCGATACAATCATAATTGTATAACACCAGAACTGTATGTAGTTCTCAAGCTATGGCCTAGAGTTGTGCACAGTTCTTACCAAAAGCCTCTCCTCTGAAGTTAGCAGTTCTCCAATACTCTGGAACCACCTCTAGAGAGATTATTGAGTGTAATGCCACCAGCTTTCCCTGCCATGGATGTACTTTGAATTCTCTCGTATATTTTCCAATATGGCCAGATTCCTGCTGTCATAGTTGAACTTTAATGAATAGATAATAATTGCCTGAGGATGCATACATCCACCTGCCAGCAGTCTGACCTACTTTCATAGGCATTTCATATAGATCTGGTAGATTGGATGTGTTGTGCATTCTTTTTGCCCTTTCCTTTACCCTGACCCCCACCTAGAGATTATTGGCTCAATCTTCAACTGTCAGGGCTTTGTGCTCCGGGATGTCCTGCATAAATTCTTCCAACACTCCACTTCCCTTCTCTATGATCCCACAACTTTTGACCAAACTTTTCAAACTTAAATTTTTACTGTGTGCGTGGTGTTTACCTTTCCTTGTATGCAACTTTCTGCCTTGAATTGAACTGTGCAAATATGGGTTGTTCCAACTCTTCTCTGATGCATTGAGAAAAGGGATCATTTGGGTTAACGGTTGTTTGAGTATTTTTTTAGAACTTATCTAAATTTGGTCAAGGTGCAACAAAAAATTTCTTTTGTTGGCTTTATAGATGCATTCTTTTTAAGGTTTACATAAACATAAAAAATACAGATGTTTCCTGTATGGTAGCTTATCATGTAAGTATTAAGTTCACAATGAGAAAGCAAAGTAAAAGTATTGTTGTTTAAGTTAACCAACGACAGTTGAATTCCAATTGAATTAGATGCATAAGTTGGCCAAATTGCCTCCTGGTGTTATCAAGTGGTACCTGCTAGATAGTATCCATGTAGACTTCTGGTGAGCGCAGGGTTTATCTTGGCTAGAGAATTGCTAACTTGAATTTGAGGAACCTGCAACCTCAAAGAAGTTATCTTTATGTACTGAATATGTACACAACAGCAAAAGGAACCAAAGGGATGTGGGAAATTTGTAGGAACAAGACATTGCATTGGACTCTTTTCTGAGTTCCAGCAATTCTGCTGAAAAGAGCATTTTGAAGTTCTCATTGAAACATTGACCACAAACGAAAGCTAAACAAAAATTTGTTGACTTGAGCCTTTCATGTGGTGCATTTGGATAATGTTATGTGGTAGTGCTGTGTGACTGAAGGAACAAGTTGTCATCGTGTTTTTCAAAAAAATCATCTGTTCGGTATCTCACTGAAGGCCAATGTGAGCATTTAGTTGTACATTGATTCAAGTGCTTCTGTGCAAGACTGCAGTGTTACCGAAATTGAGCTTTGAGCTGGAACTTGTATTTTGCTATTCATGAATTATGTACGTAGTATATTCTACCATATGCGATACTGAGTATTTTTTATGAACCTTGGGCAGAATTCAGTGTGAACTGAGTAGTGCCGTTCTCTTAGTGGTGTTTAAAACAATCTGGTTTGCTTTCTGGAGATTGGAGATTGAAGTGGAGGAAGGAAACGATGTTTTAAATGTGCGTTGCTGTAATTAGTTGGTCTTCCCCCCCACCCCAACTGCTTTTTAAAAGCTCTGACTTCCTGCTAATATGTCCAGAAGAGGAAATGAATGAGAATAAAAATACATTTGGAACTGGTGCATGGGTGAGGAGTAGTGTAAGGCTTCGGTAGTCTGCAGAAGAACTTGGATGCATTTATTCATTATTCTCAGCTTGCATTTTGTACTTAATTGTTTGAGCATACAATCATTTGTTTCAAGTTTTTTTAAAATCAAAAGGCAAATTTGTCAGTGTCAAAGATAAAATAATTGAAAAAGACTATAGAATACAAGTCATAAGGCAGCTGATAATATTGGAGGAGTTGCATCTTTCCTTGGTGAGTATCCTGCCACAATGAGCTTGGGTCACCACAGTGAGCTTTATGAATGTAACTCTGCAAATACAGCTTTGCTTTTGCCATGTTTAAGGAAAAACTTGCATTCCTGTTGCATTTCTCATGGTATCAGTACCATTCTAAAGCACTTTGTAGTTGTTTAAAATTTTTAAATTACATTCACTGTTGTCCACTAGGAAAATCAACAGGCAATTTGTGCACAATAAGCTTCCATGATCTCAGTTTGATACTTGGGTTGTATTGAAAAAGACATTTCCTGTTGAGCTGATACACTTCACTATTCTCTTGTACTGAATTAATTGCTTTCCTGTAAACAATTGGTCAGCCAATGTTTTTTCCTCTTGTTTTATGCAAATTTTAAAACTTACTGACCTCTGATTCAAAGCATGACTAGCATCCTTTTGATATGATATTTGCTCTTAAAAACATTAAGTTGTGTCGCATGCCATCAATCTGAGCTTATTTTGTACCATCAGCACTGGGATGTTATATGATAATAAAAGATCTGCTTGAGCTGTACGTCAAGGGGACCAGGTAAATTGGCCTTTGAATCATGGATTGGCCTGTGTGGATGTGGGAATCTACCATTTTTCACATCCTTGTACTGTTGCCATTGTAGGTCATTGTTCTTAGTGTTTCATTTGCTGAAAGCCATGGGTTGTGAATCCTTGGCATCTTCTCGCAATTGATCTTCCATATTGCTATATGACATAAATTGAAACTGAAATTGTTCATCGGTGTATGCAAATGGATCAAAGGTCCACTCTGGATTTTGTTGACTTCATGAAATTGGCTGGTTGCTCTGCTGTCACCTGATCAATCACCTTGCCGGAGTTGAATTTTGTGTTAATGGTTCCTCAAGATATCCAAGTGCAAAGAAGTATGCAAGGCTGTGTACGTCATGAAGATAAGAAATACATGCTACATATTTTACAGATCGCAAACAAGTGGGGCTTCAGTTCAGAAAGATGGGTTATGTGACCAGTGGTGGCCAATGATACACCCAACAGTGTCTTCTCCAAAAAATCTTGCTGTGCATTGTTAGTACAGAGCAAGATGCTTCCTTATGGCTATGCCCTCTGGTCTGAGGCACAACTGGGATGACTAGATTGGCCTGGTTTTCTTTGGTTTTCCTTGGAGCAGAGGAGGCTCTGATATAGGTATGCTCAAATTATGAGAGGCATAGGTAAGGTAGATAAGTTTCACGTGGCAGTTGTGCCTCAGACCAGAGGGCATAGGCTTAAGGTGAAAGGTAGAAGGTTGAAAGGTAAACTGAAGAAAGAATTTTTCACTTGGAGGGGAGTTGTAATCTGCAATGCACTGATTGAGAAGATGGTGGAGGCAAGTTCTCTCAACACTTAAGAAGCACCAGAGTGAGCACTTGAATCACCAAAACACACTGTTGGTAAATGGAATTAGTGTAAATAGGTACTCGATGGTCAGCATGGACGTGTTTATGCTCCTTTGTGGACTGCAGTGATGAAGTACTTAGAGTTGCAGAATATCACTTGGTTGACAAGAATTTAAGACTAACAGCTGCCATGTATGGTTGAAGCAGATGCCACTGACACAATTCAAGGGACATGAGGGAGATGGGAACGAAGTAATGTGAGCCAAGGTGGGACACCATTACAGTGGCAAGAGACCCGTTGAATATGAAGCCCAGCATGGACCAGTTGAGCTGAATAGCCAATTTCTGTTCTTTTGGTTCTATCTAAATTTATCTTTCTTGATGTACGACTGGTATAGCTGCCCTCATGATTACATTTTTCCAAATAAATTGTACCTTTGGCCGATGGTAGCAGAGCCAACGACCAATTCAATGACGTTGATAGAAAGGAGAATCTGGAATGGAAAAGGAAGTTGCGCAGTCTCTCTGATTTGCAGTCAGTTGCACCCACACTTGTCTTCAATTATGCTTTCAATTCTCAATAATGCAGGGTTGGAAAATCGACTCCAAGCAGGTCCTTGGGAGCCAATATTCATAACTTGAGCAATTGCAACCTCCCTGAGAACATTGGCCCAATGGAACAATAGTAAGGAGATGCAAAATTACAGCTTTCCCCATTCATGAGGGTTACCTGCCTGGAGGGCCAATTTACCTTGACCTTGGGATTGTACATCACAGAAACAGGCCCTTGAGCCCACCATCATCATGCCAACCATCAAGTAGCCATCTGTTCTAATCCTATTGACTGCTGCTTGGTGCATAGCCTTCTCTGCCTTGGCAATGGAAGTGCTCGTCGAGATATTTAAATGTTGTGAGAGCCTCTGCCTCCACTTGGCCTACAGCTCAAACAGGTTTTTTTTTGCAGCACAACGTTTCAGTGCTAATGGTGAAAGGGGTGAGATGATTTGGTGCTCGGGGTAACATCCATGATGAAATGATCTGTATGAATGCATGCAAAATAGTTTTTCACTGTATCTTGGTACATGTGACAATAATAAACCAATGTACCTTTAAGAGGGACATTGGTGGCCTCTTGGAGGGGGAAGGGTGGGGAGCAAATGAGCAGTTTGACATGTATATGTCATCAATGCAGTAAAGCCTGGTCTTCAATCAATGAACACCCTGCCACTGAAAGTGAGGGTTAGTCCTCTTTGATAGTTGCGCAATGGCTACCCCATGCTAGGAGAACTGACACACGTGCATCTTTCAAACCTGTCAGGATTTGAGTGCAAGCAAGTCAGCCAAGTCATCCTCAACCTTAAAGGGACTGCTTGAAAAAGGTGTGTGTGTGTAAAAACAAGTAGACGAGCATTAAAATTTGCAATTTTTCAGTTGGTGCCCTTTCTGTAAAGAGCATTCTTGCATCTGACATTGCTGTTACATATTTTACCCCAGGAATTCTATATTATTATAAGGTATGTCAATCTGATAATAATTATTGGGTAGAAGTTTTTGTCAAAATTTTGTTTCGTGATATCAGTTGCAGTGCTCTGCAAATTTATCCTATTTATTTTGTGTATTTTCAGCTCAGCTTTCAGGATGTAACATGGAAGAGAGAAAATAACTTTCAAAGAAGCTGCTTCATCAAAAGAATGGCCTTTCTGGACAACCCTGCTATTATCTTGGCTCACATCCGTCAGTCACATGTCACAAGTGATGACACAGGGATGTGTGAAATGGTTCTTATTGACCATGATGTTGATATGGAGAAAATGTATGCTCCTGTATCCAGCAATTTCAGGATGAATGTGCAGGGGGAAGGGAGTGGTGAGACTCAGGGTTATGACTACTCGCAATCAGTTGACATTACCTCAAGCTGGGATTTTGGTATTCGGAGACGATCAAACACAGGTAAAACCCTAAATGCATCTTGGGTGAGTAAGAAGTGTTACTAGTCTGTAATGAGTTAATTTTATCTCCATAACTGCACAGTAATGCTTCGTAATCCTGTTATGTTGATTCTTTGAAGTAAATTAGTTTTAAGTCTAAAGTAGTATTTTGCTTAGAATAAACTCTGTAAATTAGTAAAATAGACTGTCTATTAGTCTTGTAATAAATAGGGATTTTGGGACATGATCAGGTTGTGTGGTTTGAAAAATTTGACATTTTTAGTGTGCCATAACTTGTAAGAATGTGGGCATTTGAGTGGGGGAGGGGGTTACATAAGGTTTGTGTGGCAATGTTGTAACTCGAGACCAAGAAGGTGCTGGTTTCACCTCTTCATGGCACTGAAGTAGACACTTCACTATTTTCCCTGCAGGATTCTGGCTTGCTGCTGAATAGCAAGTGATTTCTCTTGTGGCTCTGCTCCCCACCGCACCCCACCCTTATCTCCACTCTATATGTTTATCTTAGTAACATCTTTATTTGGAAAATAATGTGCAGCTTTTAAATGCGAGATATGGTATTCAGATCTAATGAGATTTAAAAGTGCCTTAGTACACTCAATCTATTTAATAGAATTTGCTGCTATATTTCAATAGCGTCAGACTTGAGATTTCCAAAAAGTAATTTTCCTGAAGGTTTCAGGTTAAACTCCTCAATTTAGTGTACTGTTCGATGTATCTAATTTATGGCAAGATTATGGTCACTTTTCTCTCTATTTTAAAAAGTCTGCTCAGAAAGATGGTTCATGATCCAAAAAAAAGCAGGCAGTGTATATTATGGGAGGAGGAAGTACAGTCGAAAGGCTCCTATTTATAAAGTTACAATGTGTTTGTGTGAGCAACATTGAATACAAGTAAAACTAGCTGCACTTCCTTTGGGTCCAAATTCGAACAGGATTTAGTGTTTGTTTCCACTTTGCACTATATTTGAGACACATAATCCATTGATATTTTAGTTTGATCGTAAAGTAATAAAATACTGCACAAGGAATTCAGTTCACTTTTGAGTTTAAGAAAACCCAGGTAATAATTTTATTCCTTGTAATCTGATAGTCAATTGACTTTTACCAACCATTAACATTTCGGGAAGAAACATTATTAATGATTTATAGTTGTGAACCAGATTATTAATCACACATGTTTTTACATTTTAATATTCCCTGCACTGTTGAAACTCTTTATGAGCTCTATTAATGTTTTATGTCTTTTAAATTCAATTATTAATCATGGACACTTTCAGAATTTTGTTGGTATTTGCATAGCTGTGGTGTCATCTTTGAAAATTTATGAGCGTTTGACATAGTTATAATACAATATAAAATACCCATTTAAAATGTGTAATTGTATTTCATTATGACACTTTTATTGCTGACTTTCTAAGACAGAGATTTTGGTTTTTTAAATATTTTTCCCCCTCTCTGCAGCTCAAAGGCTTGAACGATTACGAAAAAGAACGACAAAAATCAGATTAAATGTAAAAATTATTCAGTGGAAAGAAAGAAACACTATACTTTCAGGTAAGGCATGTTTTGGGTTGTTGTATGGAATTTGATCCTGCACTGCAAATCCTGATTTCAATATTTCCATTATTTTAGTCTTAAAGTTATTTTAAAATAACCTTTCAAACTAAAATTATTCTCAATATTGATTTAAAAAAGTGTTGCTGAACATGGAACAGAGTGAAAGTACTGCTTAAAAAATGAAAACTTTTGAAGTTAGTTGCATGCAATATGCAGTTATGCTGTTTTAAAAATTTAATCTCAAGATCTGTTTTGAAAATTTAATATTGGCAAATAAAGTTAATGTGGCAAAGAAATTACTGCAGCATATTTTCAGTGTATGTTGTGGGTTGGAAGAAAAAGTGTGATATGTTTTAATGGGTAATGGTTGAAAAGTCCTATGAATGCTTTTGATTAAAATCACATTGTATTGATTTTTGTATGCACATAAAAATAATAATTTTATTCAATATTAATTGCAGAGATGGCAAGATTGTAAAGCACTCGATACTTGGTTTTTACTTTGAGTTGATGGCTTTTGATTGAATGTAGCTCCAAAGCACAGATTTTGATAGAAAGTGTGACAGACAGGAGCAAGTTGAAAAGTTTGTCTGTGGCAAAAGTTCAAAAGATTGCGAGTTTTATCTTATCATAGTGTCATCAGCTGAAACTTTATATTTTGCTCAGGTGCACACAATTGATGGTTCACAACACCAAAAGAGCAGTCATTGCTGCAGTCACTCAGTAAAATTCCCATCATTTTGAAGCTCCATTAACTACTGTCCATTTTTGTCAACCTGCAGAGTTCAGTGTCTATTTTGATAAGTCTCGTTTTAGAAATCCTGTGATCATGAAACACATTGAATGGCATCAGTGTAGATACATGGTATGAATAAAGTCATGCTTGAATCTTCCCTAAAAAGTGTTCATGAAATACTTTATGAAGATGGTGCACTTGATAAACTTAAGTTTTAATTTGGGTGGAAATAATGCATACAAGTTAAGAAGATGAGCATTTAACTGCACTTGCTGTTCTCTCCAATTGTGTATGTCATAAATTCCATTGAAATTCAATTCTGTGTTGAAGTTCCTTCTTAGAAATATAGTTGCTAATACTTGATTAATGCAAATGATTTAAAAGGATGTGGCACAAGTTAATAGCAACTTTTAACATGAAGCATTCACTTTGAAAATTGCTTTTTATTTAATTTCTGCTTAAATAGAACTTTTAATAACATGAATATTGGTTACCCCTGCAAACCTTTTACCTTCACTTTTATTTTTATTATTTGCTTGTTTATAAACTTCATTTATTTGATGTACCTTGCGTTCTGTGCAGTTGTCACTTGTTCTTCAGGGCCTTGGGTCTGAGACAGACTTGAATACGTTGTCAGGCTGGGAATATTTAAGGTGGTGTACCCGAAAATAGTAAAAATTGTCTGGTTTTACTTGTATTAAAGCACCAGGGCACGTGCATCACCTTCAGGACTAGAAAACAATTTGTTTTAAACTTCGTGGGTAATTAGCTTGTGGTGATCAGGTATTCAAAAGCGGTTCTTCCTATTTCAGCTGAAGAACTAGGTTGCTTGTTTGAAAAGAAGGACTTCCGTGCAAAACCACTGAATACTGGAACATCGTCTATGCTTTCTGTACGACTTGAACATTGTCCACAGCAGCTGAACAACCCATTCAATGAGTATTCCAAATTTGACGGCAAGGTGGGTGCAGTATAGAATTTCATTATATTGCATTCTTGTTAGTCGGTATGCCATTGGTATATAAACAAAATAAAAGTTGTATCCCCAAATCAAGATTGTTGGATAACCAGCAGTAAGTCACTACTTTTCAGGGATTCATTCAGTAACCTTAGAATTAACAAGCCGAGTGTTTGATTGTGCTGACTTGAACTTGTCATCTCTCCAAAGCAGAACAGTTGAATAAATAAGTCTTAGGAGATTTCCTCTGTATACTATTAGTAAAGTTATAATTGTATTTACAAATCTGCTAAAAGTAGTTCAGAAGAAATATTCCTCATTATGGAAATGATATGAGTTCACAATCAACATTGCCGTTGCACTTTCGACTTATTTCTGCATGCTCCCCACCCTAATGTAAGCTGCTTTGTTATTTAATAATCTTTGAATAATCCATTTTACTGCCTTTCGACTCTGTTCAAGTCGTCTGCTTAATAGTTAATGAATAAAGCAGCAAGTGTTTTAAGGGGTTTTTATTCAACCCTAACTCTGCTTCCCATTTAAGATAATTTCAAAAATAAGCATGGTGAAAGTTTTGTCAGCTGTAAAGCAGTGGTTCTCACGACTGACCTCAAAGTTGGCAGATAAGATTTGCAGTTTCCATGGTATGAACTTCCCCTTTTCTGATATCAAAAGGATCCTTGGTTTCTCTCAACACTGGTACCAAGTTGGCTGAGTAACCAATCGTTAAACAATTCAAACAATCAGCTAGCCACAAAGAGAGAGAGCTCAATTTCCAGCCTATTTTACTTTAAAACCCATTGTTTTGAACTATTTCTCAAGAATTTACAATTCTCACAATTACTTTCAAGCTTCAGAGATTGCTAATCAGTTTTTATGGCTAGGTATACAATTTAAAAGTTCACTTAGGCATATATAAAGGTTTTTTAATTTTAAAGTCATTTTACAGCAAGAGTAGTTCATAAATAACAAAGTTTCTAAGTGCTTGACAGATCATTTATTTCCCTTGATTGCTCTGGAGAAGACATAAAACAGAACACCCTGTAAGGAAAAGCTGAAAGCAATTTTGGCATTTCTAGAAGTTGCTATCACTTGCATGGGTAGTGATGATATTTTACAAGTCATGTTGTGAAAGGGGAAATCCATGTTTTACCATTGCAGCAAATTGGGACCTGTATTTATGTTGTTTTTTATTTGAGAAACTTAACCAGTTTATTCTTGTCTGAATGTGTGCATTATTTGGGATTTTCTAATTTTCCCTTCTAAGATGAAAGATGCATGTTTCCATCAGTTTTTTTTCCACGCGGAAGGTCAATCGTCCCGGCGAGTTGAGGCGCAAAAGCAGCCCCCACGGTTTTAATTTCAGTTCTGCCTACCCTTCCAATCGACCGTGGAACAGCAAATGCAATCCCAAGATTGTTGGGGGCAGGATGATATCACACATCCATTGGATGGATCAGGATTTGCTCAGGAGTTGACTGTTAAGGTTTAAAGATGTCATTTGTGCATCAGGTGGCAATGTCAGCCAGGACCAGTCTTGTTTTAGGTGCCTATATGCTCGGTGGCAGGTTAGAGCCCAGTTCTTCCATTAGATAGAAGGTGTTTGTTTGTAAAAGTGATTTCCGTGCAAGCTTTCCATCAGGATTCTTTGGTATTGTAGAAAAGTGTTGCTGCATTCATATCTAGAGGGGTCCTGGAAGAAAATTCACCCAAGTTAGTTAGTTTTGACTCCACATGTTTTTTCACCACAATGTCATGATAGTTAATTTTCTGGAAAGATGAAGGAGAGTCAGTAATAAAGGGGCAATGGTCATCACTGATGTCCATATAGATGTAATAATCTGTCATATGGATTTTCCTTTTTACATCATCGCTTGTAAAATGTATTCAGCTGTCAGGGGATTCCTGCTTTCAATGAACATTGAAATCATCAAGCAGACTAAGCAGTTGATTTCATTTAAGAATTCTCACAACAGGATGGGAAGGGCAATGCACTTTTTCTCTTGGTGAAAATACTTTAGAGAGCAAAATGATCCAAGAAAGAAAAATGCTGAAAATAAAGGGAAATGTTGAAATATAAATTGAAAAAAAGCATTTTGCAACTTAATATTTTGTGTAGAAGAATCAAAAGGATCAAGTTACTTTTTTAGTGAGGGTAGTTCATAGATTGGTGTTCATACTGTTCAGTGTTGTGGTGATTATATTGGAGGAGACTTTTTCTGTGGAAAAGCAGGTAATCATTAACAGCCATTTCTAGATTTGTGTTTAATTGCATATGTTCTCCAGATTTGCTCTCAAAGCTTGTCCATTATAGTGTCTTGCACTAATGGCCTTGTATTTTTGTGGCAAATACTTGTGTGTTGCTGATTTTTTTCAGAGAAAACAAATGATGCATGTGCATTCTACCCTCAACCAAGGAAGCCTTTGTTTTGCTGCTCTAAGTTGACACAAACTGAATTATATCGTGTGCTTTGTTGCAGTTTCTTTCAACTGCTTCCTAGACTTTAAACAATGTTTAGAGAATATCAAAATGAAACCAGCCTAGATTAATAGAAAACTGTTTTTACCTGGAGAGTAAGCTTCATTTTCAGTTTTTGCATGGGTTTCCAAGTTAGAGAATTGTTACAAACTTGGGTTACTCTTGGTGAATGTTCCTTTAAGATAGAGCATAGTGGTGTGTGTGTGTGGGCGTGGTTACGACAACAGGAGATAAAGGACGTAATGATGTTTTTGAAGCAGTCAGTCAGAGTCAGTCTGAAGAAGAGAGAGAGAGAGACAGCAGCCTGCTAGTTTCTCTATCGATGGATGAGAAACAATAACTGTGCCTGTCACTCCGATCTACGTGTGGATTATTGGAGTAATCCGGTGGAGTCTGCTTTGTCGTTAACCTGTAGAAGGAAACAGGTATTTGTGTGGATGGCCACGATTCGAGAGCCTTTCGGGGTGAGGAAGATGCAGTGGAGTGGTCACTGCTGAGTAAACACTGAGGTGTCGTTTGGGTTCCATCGTGGAACATTTGGATTTTGTAATTACTCTCTATTCTCTCTCTCTACATCTACGTTTTGTCATCAGTCAATGGTGGTTGTTGAAGAAGCCTTTGCTCATGTTTCACCTTATGGTTTGCTGAACTGAACGTTAAGAACCATTCCTGGACTTGGAGTTTGCCACACACGCACTACAAGTTTAGTTTTGGGGTTAATGTTTAAGATTTAACATTTTTACTTCTAACATTCTAACATTTCTACTTTTATTTTTCTTATCATAAGTAGCTATTAATAAAGTAGCTTTTAACACTGAATCATGACTCGGTGTGTTTCTTTTGTTGCTGGTTCGTAACAAGAAGTTACAGATTTAAGTTGCATGTAGTGGATCAGCACATGGGAATGTGACTTTATAGTTATTATGGAAACATTGTTGTGGGATGGGCAGGACTGGTAAATAAATGTTCTCAGGTACTGATGCTTCCAGTGTGAGAAAGGTGGAGGTAAGAGAGCAGGAAAGGTTGCACTATTGATTGGGGAGAACTTGGAGGATATCCTAGGAGGAATGTTCAGCGAGGCCATATGAGTAACATTTAGAAAATTTTTAAAAAAGTGCTCACTTTGGGTTTATGCTGTAGGCTCTCCAATAGGCAGTGGGAATTAGAGGAGCATACATGCCGGGAAATCAAAGATGGGTGTAGGAGTAATAGGGTTGTAATAGTAGGTGATGTTAATTTCCCTGATATTGACTGGGATTACCTTAGTGCTAAGGGGATAAATTGGGGCAGAATTTGAGTGTGTTCAGGAAAGTTTTCTGAAGCAATGTAGATGGTCCTACTAGAGAAGGGGCTACATTCAGTCTCCTTTTAGGCAGTGAGACTAGGCAAGTAGTTGATGTGTCAGTGGGAGAGCACTTTAGGACGAGTGACCACAATTTTATTAGTTTCAAGATGGTTATGGCAAAAGATGAGACTGCTCCTTGGGTTAAAGTCCTAAACTGGGGGAAGGCGAATTTTGATGGCATCAGGTGAGAACTCTCATAAGTTGATTGGGACAGGCTGCTTGCAAGTGAAGGGATGTCTGGCAAGAGGGAATATTTTTAAAAGTGAGATGGGAAGAGTTCAGGGTGAGCATGTTCCTGTTTGTGAAGGGCAAGGCTGGCAAGATTAGCAAGGGATATTGAGCTTCTGCTCAAGAAAAAGGAGGCATATATCAGGATAGGCAGCTCAGAAAAAGGAGGCATATATCAGGATAGGCAGCTGGGATCGTGAGTCCCTTGAGAAGTATAAGGAATGTAAGAGTACACCTAAAAGGAAACTAGGAGGGCAAAAAGGGGCTACGAGATATCCCTGGCAGCTAAGATAAAGGAGAATCCCAAGAGATTCTATAAATATATTCAAGAGTAAAATGGCAGCTAGGGAGAGATTAGGTCCTCTGAAGAATCGGTGTGGTAATCTGTGTCGAGTCACAGGAGATGGGCAAGGTCTTAAATTTACCGTGGAGAACGACATGGAAGCCAGTAAGTTCGGGGAGGGAACGGTGATATCCTGGACCATATCAACATTATGAAGGTGGTGTTGTTGGAGGTCTTGAAACACAGAAAGTTGGCTATATGGAGACACGAGATTCTGTGGATGTTGGAATCTGGAGCAACACACACAAAATGCTGGAGGAACTCAGCATGTCAGGCAACATCTGTGGAAAGAAATAAACAGGTGATGTTTTTGGGTCAAGACCCTTCATCAGGACTAGAAAGGAAGAGGGCAGTAGCCGTTTAAATTAACATTTAAATTAAATTAAATTAAATTTAAATTAACAGGCCACTTTGCTCAATTTACTCTTCACTTTGAGTTGGTAGATTTTTGTTAAACTCTCATCAAAACAGATGAAGCTTTGTAATGACTTGTTGATATCTTTACCATGTTTAATTCTGAAGGGACCAAATGTAATGGTGGAGTTATCAGGAACATATAGCTTGCTCGTAATTCAGGTCCTCGTGCAGATTAAGCTGTACGGTATAACTGAGTTGTTTAAAATCCTTGCTCGGTCTTATTATATTTTCGGCAAGTTGAATTTGGTCTGTCATGCCTTTTGCTTTGATCAGCTGGATACTAGTAATTTATTTCCAATATGTGTATCTTTTTTAATCCGTGAATCCATCTGTTCATGAATTAAAACAACTGTATTACAGCCTCGCTTTAAAAATTCAGTTCCATTCACTTGTGTAGAAAATGACTCCTTGAATCTTGTTGTTAATTGACTAATTACATTTATTGATGAGTTGAAAATTATTCATCTTTAAATTGTTTGTAAGGAGGCCCATTTGAGGCTGAAAAGAATAATGTGCTATACTCTGCCTCAGATAAACTTAGTTCCTGAAATATACTTAATTGAAGAAACGACAGAACGGATTTAAAAGGGGTAGTAAGAGGCAAAGTGGAAGTATGAGAAAAGGTTTGAAGTTAATATCAAAGGAAACCAAAAACAATAGAAGAATAGTTAAAGGAAAGTTGGGCCTTGAGTGTAAGTACGTTTGATATGTAGACAGACTCTCCAAAAATATTTGACAGAATGCCAGAAAGTAAACAAAATAGCATCATTATGACAGATGGGCTTCAAATTCAAGGGACAGAAGGCAGAGAGTATTAGTGAAAAGTTGTTTACTTAAAGATTGGAGGGAGCAGCATTGTTATATTCTGCAGAAGTATGTGTTGTGACTACTCTTTTGTATAAATTCAGAGGGCTTGGTCATCTTGGCCTTAATTTCAAAGTTTATTAGTAATGTTTAGAAATGTGTAATAGAATTCAGTTAGTAATGCCTCAAAAAAGGCATGCGGTTATCTACCGAAATTCAACATGTCTCTTAATAACGTGGAAATAGAATATTAAACAAAGGAAGTTAATGATATCATGTAATCATAGATTTAGCCTCAGCTGGAGTATTGTTTTCAGTTCTGAGCACCAGAAAAAACCATCAAGATCTTGCTGAGCAGGGAGTCTCTAGAATAGCAGAATGAAACTGAAGAAGCTGAGCCAGTTCTTGGAGCAGAAAAAGTTATGATGTGATTTGATGGAAATGTTCGCAATCATGAAAGATTCAGAGAGTAAACAGGCATTTTTTTTCCCCCTTGATAACCAGACGAAATAGGCAAAAATAAGTGCTTTACGTGCAGCCAGCTACTGTAAGGTGGCATGAACTGCCCGAAAGGTTGGTAGACACAGATTCAACTGTAACACTTCAAGCATTTATCCAATCCTCTGAAGGGAGAAATGAGGGAAATTGGATTATTGAGTAGCCTTTTCAAAAAACCAGCAGAGGTACAATTGTCTCCTGGTGTTCTGTGTCATTTTACATTCACAAATAAAACCATTGGAAAGGTTGCAGTTTAAACCAATCATGTCCATTTTTCCCCAGCATGGTTTCCAAGATCATTTTCATTTCCTACTTGACTGAACGAGAGGCTGCATATACTCAGTTAAACAATATATCCCTTAAATATGCCTCTGGCATTTCATTCTTTGGTGAGAATGATGGCAAGAACTCCTGTTTTCAACATTTACTGCAATTTGATTCTTTCCTGCTACTATGTGTTGCTATTGACTGTGCACTTATAGCTGCCCTGTTTTTTTTTTAAAGCTTCATTATTATTCAGTAAGTGGCGATAGTTTAGTATTTCTTCTGCAGTCAGTATGTACCACGTGGCTAACCTCCAGAGACCGGAGTCATGTAAAACACAAAAAAAAAGGTGGTTTTTGTTCGAGGATGGTCCACCTATCACCTGCATATTGCTCTGAGGATCTCCTGTAGCAATATTTCAGACCAAACTACCATCTTCATCTCCTTCATCAGTGACTTAATCAAAAGATTAAAACATTTTTGCACTTAAATGATGGTATCTACATCAGTTTCAGAAAGCTACAAAGAGGTATACAGGCAACTTGTGAAATGGAGATTGTTGTAACGTGGATCAGAAGTTGGGATATTTGCCGGTATTTGTGTGTTCAGTAAAATTTGTTCCCCTCATTATGAAGTGATGTTTGTCTTTATATAGCTGTGCTGCAAAATCTGGACCCCTAATATGATAAGCTGATGTGGTAAGCAATATCTATCTCACAAGCACAAGCCATACTGATCTTTAGTGAGATTCATGGTGGATTTCCTCCTGGTCTTTCAGTCACTGTCTCACCATTGCCAATTACTTCTCTCCCCCCCCCCCCATTTCCCCAACCCCTGTATCAGCATAGCTAGTTTGATCAGGCATGTTAACTCCCTAGGCGAGAGACCTAATTGTGTTTTGAACCTGCTTTTTGACACTTCTCCCAAAAACTCTGCCACCTTCTGCAAGTCTGAGTTGTAACTGCTCTCCCATCGATGGATGCAGTCTTCAGCAGGACTAAAGATGCAATGTTATCTCGGGTAAAGCAATCTTGATTATTCATAAGCCCATCCTATCTCTCCATCTTCAGGACACCATGGGCATTGTGTTCTGCTGAAGGCATGATCTGCAGTCATGCCCTGGGCATTTTTAACGAGCACCCCCCCCCCCCCCCCCCCCCCCCCCCAAACCCCTGAAATCTATAATCTAGAAAACAAGGGCAGCAATAACACGACTGTACAATCCGAATTGCATGTCATCCTGATTCATGAATATATCACTGCTTCTTCATTGTTGCTAGGTCATAATCTACATGATTAAGAAAATGTCAGTAAAATGAAAGGGATGGGTTTGCAGAAGAGAGGATTTTAAATCAGAAAACTGAAAGGAAATATCAGTTTGGGTGGAGCTAAGAAATGATAAGGGGCAGTTGTAGTGATGCAGGACACAATATTTAATGGTGAATTTGAAGTGCATGTAACTCAGATAGTAAATTAATTGTGAAGGATTCTTATCTACTTATAATTGGGACAGACCAAATATGCAGTAATAGTGTGCAGCACAATTTCATGGAGTGTCTTGAATATTTTTCCTGATTAGTGAGTTAAAGCACTAACAAGGAAACAGGTTATTTTAGATCTAGTAAAAGGATTAGTTTCTAATATGGTACGTAAGGGACTTTAAGGGAAGAATGATCATAATATGATAGTATTTCAACAAAACTAAGTGATTTCGTTCAATCAGAAACAGGGATCTGAAACATAAAGCAAAATACAAAGGAATGAAGTGGGAATTTAGGAAACTACATTAAAACGTAGGATATGTTAAAACAGCAAAGGTTAACATGAAGAATTGATGTAGTTGACATCAACTTTATAGATCCTTTTAAGGCCCAAAAATGCGACAGAAAATCTGGTGTAGTCGTGGCTTACATATAAAGATTATATTAGATCAAGGGAAAAGATTTAAAATGTTGCCAGAAGCAGCAAGCCTGAAGATGGAGAAAATTTCAGAATCGAGTATGAGATTGAGAATGATCTCGTGAGAAATATGAGAAGCTTGTAAGGATGTGTGAGAAGGAAAAGGTTGGCACAAGTTAATGTTGGTTCCATTCAGACGGGAAATGAGTAAGGAAATAGCAAAGAAATTAACTATTTTTTGCGTCTGCGTAAGAAGGCACAGAAAATATCCCTGAAGTTATGGAGAACAACAGGTCAAATGTGGAGGAATGAAATTAGCATTAGTAAGGTAAATTGTATCAGGGAAATGGGACTGCAAGGTGGTGGGTCCCCTAGATCTGATGACTTGCATTGCAAGGTTTTGAAAGAGCTGGCTCTGGAGGTGATGTAGTTGTCTACTTCTAAAATTATACAGCTTCTCGGATGGTTACCTCAGATCAAAAGGTGGCAAGTGTAACCTTTAAGGAGAGTGTGGGGAGAAATAGCTCTGCAGGCTATTTATCCTGACTGACTTGGGGGGAAAATGCTGGAATCTATTATCATAGAAGTGGTAACAGGACAGTTAGGAAGAAGTGATAATAGTATTAGGTAGCATTTACATGGATTTTAGAAAGGAACTGATTTGACAAAACTTCTGAGGTTGCAACTTGTAGAACAGATCTGGATGTGTGTATTTGGACTTTGTGAAGGTCTTGGAAAATGTACTGCAGAAGGAGATGGAACAAAGTTGTGACATATTGGATTTGGGGTAAAAATTGTGTGGATTGATTAACAAACAGTTGGAACAAGTATTTTTGTATTTGGAGACTGATTAGCAGAGTGTGGTAGAGAGTGGAGCTGGGTCCCAGATGTTCATTCTGTGTCAGTGAGGGCACAAAGTGGAATATACCTAATTCTGCTGATGCTACGAAAGTAGATGGCTGTAAGGATTGTGAGGATGAAGTTGCAGAGAAGCTTCGGGGAATATGGACAGTTTAAGTAAATGCACAAGGATGTGTTGGATGGAATATAAGGTGCGAAAATCAGAGATAAGACACTACAGTGGAAGAAGTGGATACTTTGTCAATGGTGACAGATTGAAAGGCATTGTTGTTGAGAGCCCTGGGTTGTCTTGTACACACACCACTAAAAGTTAATATGCAGGTACAGCAAGCAATTAGGAAGGCAAATGGTATGTTTGTCTTTATTACAAGAGGATTTGAGTAAAAGAGTAAAGACATCATTAATTTATTTAGGTCCCTGCTGAGACTGCATCTGGATTATTGTATATGGGCCAGGTCTCTGTGCCTAAGAAACAATATACTTGCATTAGAAGAAGTGCAGTGAAGGTTCAGCCTTTTGATCCCTGGGATGGTGGGGGTAGGGCGGGGAGATCTGATTGATGGTAGGTGTGAAGCTTGTTTCTCCAGCTCAGGTGTTTCGAACCATGGGCTCAAAATAGAGGCAGCCATTCTGAACAGAGATGAGAAGAAATTCTTCACCCAAAGTGTAGTAGATCTTCTAAATTCTTAACCAAGCTGGCTGTGAAAATTCAGTTATTGAATAAACAAATATTGAAGATTGTGATTGACGGAGTTTTGGACATTAAGGAAATCAAGGGATGTGGGATCAGTGCAGGAAGGTGATGCTGAGATAAAAGATCAGCGTCGGTCTTATTGAATGACGCAGCAGGTGCAAGAGGTTGTGTTTTTTTTGTTCCTTTTGAATTTGTATGTTGTTACTGTGTGCAACCTTGTGAAAGCCTGGGAACTGCAGTGGTTATATGCACAACATTCTTTTTGCATTAATATAACCTCAGCGCCCTGCAGCCCCATGTGAAACTGGCACTGTTGCTCAATGCACCACCATTTTTGAGTTTCTGTGCACAGTATCATCTTTTGCCTCTTGATCTAATAGAATTATAGGAGCCATTGCCTACAATGCTTTCGAGAACTGCTCTAATTTGGAGTTGCTGATCTGGAGAATATTCTGTTTCACATAATCTTATTTTGCTTTCTATTTTAATAACGTCTCAGTATTAATTGAGCTTGTCTTAATAATTCTGGTTTCTTCTGCATGAGATATTTAGTGCTACATCTCGTATTTCTTTTGCCCACACTAACTCAGCTTAACATTAAGGGACACCGTTGGTCCTGTTGAAAGTTGGGTTGCATCTCTTGAGAATTTTCAGCTGTTTTACTCGAGGGTGAGGTACCGGTGGTTACAGGTCTGGTGCAGATGATCGTAGCAATTTAAAGTGATGAATTAACCATGTCACGTGAGAAGTGCATTGTTAAGGATGAAAGGATATTTGTTCTAAGTATTTTTCCTGCAGTACATTGCCTGGTATACTGCTGAAAGCTAATATTATAAATGGAACGTGCATAATTGGTGCCTCAATCCTTAGTTGTTTACGAAGTATTTATTCCAGAATTATACATATGTATCTGCCTCAGCCTCCAGCTGCTTTTTGATGAAATGCTTTGGTGATGCATACGGTTTAGTTGCGTTGAAAAGTGTAATGAGGCAATTATCGTTCTGTTCATGAAGTCAAATTAAGGCATTAAATAGTTTCTCTTTTTGCAGTTGGTCTCATTTTGTGGTCCTTTGTCTATTTGTAAATGACCCAGCATAGAAGTGTGAGAAGAGCATTGAAAAGGTAGTTATAAGCAAATATGTTTGACAACAGGAGCTATAGTGGGCTGCTCTTTTGAAAAAAAATTTCATAGGGATTAGACAGCTTGCTTTTTGACAGGCAGTCTGTGGAAGAGGAATTAGGCAAGTTCATATAGGTTAACTTGTGATTTTATGATGAAACAGTGGAAAGAAAATGGGGGAGGGGATCACTTGAAGGCAGCTAATTGCTGTAGTGTTAATTTTTCGTAAGTGTTGATAGAGTCAGCTCTCTTAGATTTGTTTTTGAACATATGGGAAATACTCCACATTAGACAGCCCATGGTGAAAATTAAGATAAATGTAAAAGCAATTAACATATACTAGTTGATGGGTTTTAAAAGCACTTTGGAATTGTGAAGTGCTAACAAAATCTTTGGATTTCACTTTTGTTAGGCTAAGAATTTGAGTAGTATTTATATTGATAACACTGAAACACTCAGTTGCATACTGAAATCAGAGCTTGTAGGTTTTAATAATCTTAATTATTAATATTGAGCAAGTAATGTTTTTTCCAGTGTATAACAGCTGCTGAGGTAGGACTTCTTCACCTAGGCTCACTCTCTTTATTGTGCAACTTCATTGTTGTTAATATTGCTAGCTGGAGAAGATGGCTTACCTCCAAGTAATTAGTACAAGAATTTCATGGACTGATCCTGAAAAGACCATTTTGATTCTCCTGATGAGTTTCTTGCCTTTTGTTTTATATTACATGCTTGTTAATTTGATTGGGTAATAATATCAAAAATGGATGGATTTATCGTGGTAACTTGGTTGCATTTTCATCTACAACAGCAATTTGTCTGATCTTAATGATCCTATTTTGTGATGTACATAATGAGCAGTCGATCCTTGGAACTGCCTAATAAGGTGGGACTCTATTATATTGGCTACTAGAAATCTACCAAGTACAGTTGTAATACTTTCTCCATTGTACCCAGTTGTTTTCAAAAACTTAAAGGGAACGAGACAGGAAAAAGTGAAAGATTGTCTTTCCTGGTTAATGTTACAATAAGAACTGAAGCATACATTTGGGTGAAGTACCAAAAGCAGAAAAGGAGGTTGAAAGAAAATGTTCAAGGAATTTGAAAACTGAATCTGCGGGATTATTGGTGCAAGTGGTTGTTGCATTTGAAAGTGTATCAAGGAACATCTGAAGAGAAATTATGGCAGGAAAAGAAATCCTGAATGTTTTGATGCAATTACACTGGCCCTGGAATTGGTACTGTTTCAGTGCGTGAGTGTGGAACTTGAATACTTGCACCATTGTAATGTCCTCCTGTATCTGTTCTGTTTGTTGCTGTTGGCTTAATATCCCAACATTAGTGTGCTGTGGTTCCTCCTCTTGTCTTGATTAACATCCTATGTTGTCCTCTCATTTTCGTACACCTTTGGGTGGCTGATTTAGATGCATCAAAATTAATTCTCGTGTCTAATGTTGACTGTCCTGGCTTAATGTAATTTCTCCTTCGACACACATAGTTTGAAAATTAACACAGAGCCAGTTCTATGGAGCTGTAAGCTTGCATGTGTTAGAAGGGCAGAATTAATTTAGCATATCTAACATTGGATAAAGTGATTATTCTAACCCATGATTCAGGGAAACGTTGATTGGTGCAGCATAGGGTTAGGTCATGTGTTTGAGAGAGCAGTTAGCATTGCAGGGAGCCATTCCACAGCAATCGGCAAGACTTCAACACAGAAAATATCTTTCATTAAGCAATCCTGTGGAAAAGTATTGAGTGGAACAGCGGGCTCGTCAGAACAGCAAAAAACAGTTTGAAACCACTTGTTACCAAGAACAGCAGTAATTGTAAACCTTCCACGTGTTTCTTCAAAACATTGGTTAAGTTTGATTCTGTTGTATGCAGTTTAAGAACAAAAGTATGTGCAAGTATACTTGGCTAAGAAATAAGAATTGTTATACTTGAGTGCACAGTTTTTTCTTGATTTCTACAAATAGCATTTTGATTGTGGGATTCTAATCAAACTTTAGAGTTTATGATATGAATGTTGGAATCTTAATTACAGGTATTTGGGTCATGACAGGTGTTTACTGGTGTGAAGCCAATTAGACTAAGTTTTTTTTAAAAGGACAGGTGACATTCAACTTGAGATAGCTGAGAGGTTTAATAAAAATGAATTTTTATCAAGCACCCTGTGCGGATAATTGAGTCAGATATTTCCCAATATGTGATTCGCACATTAATTGGTTTCTTTGACTTTAATGAACCCAGAACCAAGAGCTTTTTTCTCTCCAGGCTCCTAAACATTGTTGACCAGATTTAAGCTTTATAGAACACCAGTGCAGAAGATGATCATTTTGCAGATCTTTCTTGAATTTTTCTATTTTTCAACTTTTTTGAAAGGTCATCAACCTGATATGTTAGATCTTTCTCTCTGCCTGCTTGCTGCTTTAGCTGCTGAGTATTTAAAGTATTTTCTACATCAGGTTTCCAACATCTACAGCATGTTTGTGGATAAATTCTGGTCACAACACTGGGACAGCTCTCTGCTCTTGAAATTGTGCCATGCAACATTGAGAAGGGAAGGCGATGGGTCTTAGTTTAATGTTTTGTCTGCAAGATGCCATCTCTGATAGTGCAGGTCTCTCCCTATAATGCATAGGAGCAACAGCCTAGATTATCTGTCCATGTATATAGAATGATAATTAAACCCAAAACATGTTGGAGCATTAAAACTTGGGGCCTCATCCTTCTGTAAGTGAATATAATTTCTAATTACGGAGAGGTGATAGGAAAATCACATCATCTTCAGTCTTCCTTGACGAAACTACCGATTTGATTGTTTCAATGTTCGAAATAGTATCACACTTGTGCCTGCCTGCCTTCCAGTTCTATGTCATATCAGTTGACAGAGACAGTTGAAATGGATGAGACCTGCACCAGCTGGTTGTCAGAGTATTGAGAACCAGAACATTGAGACGATCCAGGCCAGTAGCTTGCTGAACTGAAGCTTTTGAAATGGATGTTTCACTTTTTTGTCCCTGATCTAGATTGATTGAACTGTTGGACTTGGCTTTGATTTCAGGCCATGCCCTTTATGACATTAGAACTACTACAGTTATTTATTCTGACTGTTTCTTCCATAAACAGACGGCAAACGATGATGTAAAAATTTGCCACGTAAGGCAACTTAACTAGTCAATGGTGGTTGCTTTTCCATAACCAGTCAGGAAAGTGTGACAATGGTTCTGTGCAATAATTATATTTGGTGTGGCACCTATTATAACCCAGTCTTTAAGGCTTTATTGGATGATGTCCTGATTGTAATGTTTAATTGAGCCTGACCTGTAATTTAAGGCCATTGTGTGAGAATATTGAATGAGGAAATGGTCTGCAATGAATGAGGAAATGGTCTGCAATAAATGAGGTGCTTAATGTTTTTGCTCCTTAACTAAAAAGTCACCTCCAAGACGCACAACAGCAGTAAATAACTTTATTATTCTTACAATCTTTTTTAAGATAGTTAACTTGTATGAAGCATGGTGTCTTGGCATTTAATGAGGTTCAATTCTTTTCAGGCATTCCATTTCCTATAGATAGAAGCAGTAAAAATCGGCAAAGGTTAACATGGCGATAGATACTGTAAGAATTTAGTCACTGCATTATGTTCTTAAAGTAATATGTTAAAATACTCTTAGAGAAGTGCAGTTTAAAACAAAATGAAGTTGGCGTATAGCCAAGAGAATATCTAAACAAAGTTCCTCATCTCATAACTGGGTGTAATTTTATCAGTTAACCTTTTGTATTAAGAGTAATTTTTTAAATTGTTGTTAGAGTTGATGCCAATAAACATGGAATATTGGCTTGAATGGAAAGTTTCAGCTTAGAAAGTTGTGTGATGAATATATAAAAAAAACAAAAGCAGGAGTAGGCCATCTTATCCCTGACATTTTGCTCAACCAATTTGCTCAACCAGTGGTTGATCTTTAATCTCGGTGTTATTTTCCTCCACTAACCTTGAACCTCTTGATATCTAAAAATCTATTGGTCCTTGTTTTCAGTATTCTTAGTGACTGAGTCTCTGCAGTCCTGGGTAGAGAATTCCAATGATTCACTACCCTCTGGTTGAAGAACTTTCTTCCCACTCTGTCGTGAATGGGTGACCCTTATTTTGAGACTGTGACTCATGGTTCCTGAAGTGCCCCAGCCAAGGTAAATGGTAACTCTGCATCTATCCTGAAAACCCCCGTAAGAATTTTGAATGTTTCACCTCTCATTCCTCCAAACTTGGGAGTAAAAGCCCAGTCTGCTTAATTTCTCCTCATGGGGCAATCTTCTTATCCATGGAGTAAATTTGGTGTACCTTTGCTGTACTCCATTGCAAGTATAACCTTCCTCAGTCTGGGAGGTCTGATGGCATGCAATATTTCAGATCTGGTCTAATTGCAGCAAAATAGCCATATTCTTGTACCCAAATGCTTTTGGAATAAAAGTCAATGTATTATTTGCCTTCCTAATTGCTTGCTGTTAGCTTCTGCTGATTTGTGTACAAGGACATTCAGATCACTTTGAACACCAACACTTTCTTTCTCTCATTTAAAAAAATACTGTCTCCCTACTTGAGAAAATCTGCCTCACTTTTCAATCATTACAGGCAGGGACAAGGTGAATGGCCTGCATGTGGACTGATACATAATGTTTCATCTTCCCAGGTGACTGACAGGGTGGTGTTTCTCGGCATGTCCTTCCATTAGGTTGGGAAATGTCTATATTTGCTCCAACCCCAAAAAGGACACTGGAATGTCACCAATGTTTGCCCACTGAGTATTGCATATTATTTAAAAAAAATGTGCAGCCTGCTTGAAAATACATTGCCCATTAGAAGGGCAAAGCTCAGTATCACAATATTTCTTCCAGCCCCTACCTGCCAACCCACTGCTTGTTGGTCTTTAAGATCTCCCATCTTGTTCCAACACCACCCACTTAGTCATGGACTAAGCCAGAGATCTCATTCCTTTCAAGGGTCCAGCAGAGTCAGAGGGCTGTCATCACTCAAAGATCTGAGTGTACTGAAAAATCTGAGGTTGCATCACTGAAAGAACAGAGAATGCATTGATGCACAGGCCAGCAGATAAAACTCGCAGTGGCAAGGGCATGAAATTTGGGTGTGAGGTTGGAAGGTAGAAGCTATGGTGATTGTGTAAAGGTTTGTGTGTAAAGGCAGAAACTGAATTAAGCATAGGCAGCTACTATTTCGACTGTTGGTCCACAGATCAGATGAACTGGCCCATTACTTAAAACTGTTAACTTCATCTAATCATAACTAGTTATGATTATAAAAATTGGTCATCAGAACTGTAGCAGTGGAAGCAGATTTATGATGCAATTCTGAATTTGAAACGAGCAGTGAATGGTCATGAATTATTGGTATAGCAAATTTGCCTAGTGATGGTTATTGGCAATGGTTTAATTACTAGCTTAAACAATGGAATTACAAGGGCTGAACAATCATTGATTGCCTCTGTGAAGGTACATGCCCAGAAATGCAAGTTAGTGCTTAAAGTACACTGAATTAGATCTGCATACCAGTTTGTTCCTATGCCACTGTAGAAAGCTTGGTAGTGTTAATGAAGGCTTTTTTTTTGCATAAATGACACAACTTGCAATCTATTGCACAATTGGTATAGTTTATTATTGTTACTTGTACTGAGTTGCAGTGAAAAACTTGTCTTGCATACCATTCATACAGATCAATTCATTACACAGTGCATTGAGGTAGTAGAGGGTAAAACAATTACAGAATACAAAGTAAGGTGTCACAGCTACAGAGGCAGTGCAGGTAGACAATAAGGTGCAAGGTCATAACAAGATGGATTGTGAGGTCAAGAGCCCATCTCATTGTACAAGGGAACTGTTAAATAGTGTTATAACAGGATAGAAGCTGTCCTTGAGCCTGGTGGTACGTGCCCTCAGTCTCCTGTATCTTCTGTCTGATGGGAGAGGGGAGAAGAGAGAATGTCCCAGGTGGGTGGGGTCTTTGATTATGCTGGCTGCTTCACCAAGGCAGGGAGAGGTATAGACAGAGTCCATGGAGGGGAGGCTGGTTTCTGTGATGTGCTGGGCTGTGTCCAAAACTCTCTGCAGTTTCTTGCAGTTGCGGGCAGAGCAGGTGCCATACCAAGCTGTGGTGCATCTAGATGGGATACTTTCTATGGTGCATGGATAAAAGTTGGTGAGTGTCAAAGGGGACATGCCAAATTTCTTCAGTCTCCCGAGAAAGTAGAGGCACTGGTGAGCTTTCTTGGCTGTGGAGTCTATGTGGTTGTACCAGGACAGGCCATTGGTGATGTTCACTCCTGGGAACTTGAAGCTCTCAACCTTCTCGACCTCAGCACCATTGATGTAGACAGGTGCATGTGCACTGCCCCCCCCCCCCCCCCCCCCCTTCCTGAAGTCAATGACTAGCTAGTTTGTTTTGCTGACATTGAGGGAAGGGTTGTTGTCATGACACCATGTCACTAAGCTCTCTATCTCCTTCCTGTACTCTGACTCATCGGTATTTGAGATACAGCCCACTACGGTGGTATCATCTGCAAACTTGTGGCTGGAGTTAGGGCAGAATTTGCCACGCAGTCATAAGTATATAAGGAGTAAAGTAGGGGGCTGAGGACGCAGCCTTGTGGGACACCAATATTGGGAATAATCATGCTGGAGGTGTTGCTGCCTATCCTCACTGATTGCAGTCTTTTGGTCAGAAAGTCAAGGATCCAGTTGCAGAGGGTGGTATTGAGTCCCAGGTCGTGGAGTTTGGTGATGAGTTTGCTTGGAATTATAGTATTGCACAAAATGACCCCATAATTGAGAGAGTCACGAATGAACTGGCTTTTTCTGTTACCAAGGTGGGGCTCTAAAATTGATGGGGCTCAACTGCACGAGTCCTGGGATGTTTTGAAATGAACTGGTGTGGCAAATGCTGAGACAGACACTGCTGGACATCCGTGAATAATCACAGTGGCGGGTATGGACTGCAGGTGAAGAGATGGAAGTACAGGGCCCCACTGATCACTAAAATACAAATGAGCATGATGGGATATCTGGTCCATCCTTGTAACTAAGTGAGTAGGCAAAAACGTGTTAGATGCAATTATAATGTGGGGAAATGAAGTCATCCACTTTGATGCACATCACAAAAGCACATGTTTTAAATGTTGAGAGAGTGGGTAATGTTAGTCTGGAGTAAATACATCCTGGTGCAATTGTATAAGCCTTTGGTGAGCTTCACCTGGAGTACTGTGTACAGTTTTGGTCACCTTTCCTAACAAGGTTTAATTTGTTGCAGAAGGAGTACAGAGAAGATTGGACTGGTCCCAGGGGTGGTGGGTTTGTTGTACGAGGAGAGATTGAGTAGACTGGGACTGTTGTCTTTAGAGTGCAGAAGAACAAGAGCTGATTTTGTTGTAATGTAGAAAATTTGTGCTGAACTCGAGGGTGAATGGAGGAGTCAAGAACCAGGGGTTATAAGAACATAAGGAACCGGAGCAAGAGTAGGCCACTCTGCTCTCAGGCCAGCTCTTATTCATTATGATCATGGCTGATCTGCCCCCATGGCTCATCTCTTCTGCGCTGGTTCCCATAGCCCTCTTTCAAAACAAAACATCTGCTTCCTCTTTAAATTCCCCCAATGATTGCGTGTCCATAATAGTGTTATGAGCCAAGTTGCCACTTGGTGGATATCCCTTTAAGGCACCTGGACAGTAGTGTGTGTGTGGTGTTATCTGCAAGATGGCAAGACTATAATTGGAGCATACTGGCTATTGCAGAGAGGGAGACAGACACTGATTGCTGGTCTCTGAATCTATGGATGAAGAACAATAGCTGTGACTGTCACTATACAATCCATGTATGGATTTTTGGAGCAATCTGTGGAGTCTACTTTATCATTAACCTGTACTGGAAAGCAGGTATATCTGTGGGCGGCCACGTATCGAATGCCCTCGGTGTGGCAGATACTTCGGAACAAAGCAATGGAGATCATCGGTGATTGAGGTGTCGTATGGGTTCCATCGTGGAACATGTGGATTTCGTAAACTCCCTCTGCATTCTCTCTACAATCTACCGTGGTTTTGAAAAAGCCTTTGCTCATCGTTCTACCTCATGACTTGCCAAACTGAACTTTGAGAACTATTCCTAGACTTGGAGTTTGGGAATTTGCCACACACACCACTTTGAGTTTATTTTTGGGGTCAATGTTTAATACCTAACATTTTTATTTCTCTTATTATTACAAGTAGTTATTAATAAATAGATTCTAACACTTATACATGGCTCTTTGTGTTTCTATTGTTGCTGGTATGTAACAATAGAAAATTCCAGAGATTTACCACCCTTGATGAGAAGACAGCTACACATCTCAGTTTTAAATGACCATCCCCTAATCTTGTAATTTACTCTC
This sequence comes from Pristis pectinata, assembly GCF_009764475.1. NCBI lineage: Eukaryota > Metazoa > Chordata > Chondrichthyes > Rhinopristiformes > Pristidae > Pristis > Pristis pectinata. The sequence goes on along the minus strand of NC_067427.1, from coordinate 6,154,774 downwards.
ATTTGAGATTCTCCCACTACTGGAAACATCTTGACATCTACTGTGTCTTGCCTCCAAATGATCTCAAGCTTCAATGAGATTGCTAGTCATTCTTCTAAACTCCAAAGCTCCCTGAATGAGGGGCAGGTTGAGGTGAGAAGAATTTCTTCTTGTAGAGTCGTGGTTTTAGCAATTAGATAGCTGTGGAGGGCTTAGTCATTGTATTTATTCAAAATGAAGACCAATAGACCTCTGGATATTAAGGGAATCAAGTGATATGGAATAGTGCAAGAAAATGGCACTGATGAACCATGACTCTGAGGAATGAAGAACCAGATGAAGGCCACTCTTTGTTACACTTGGATCTTCGATGCCTTGTGTTACTGACTTCTCAATAAAGATGCAGGTGATGGTGATTCACTTAATTTTCGAATGTGAATCTGCTTCCTCCTGTTACAGGCTGCTTTTCTCTTGGTTGACATTTGTTTTTGCCAGCAGCTGTGTGGCCCAGTTTAGCATTGGTGGTGTTCGCAGAGGATGTAATCCGAAGTTCCAGTTCATCACCGTAGCGTCTCAATTAACTTTTGCTTTTGCTCAGCTTAATTCTGTAGTATGTAAAAACATGTAGTATGTTAATTTCAATTTCTCGTCTTGTATTAACACAGTTGCCAAGGTGAAAGCTTTTTGAATTTTTCTTGACATTGGTTTTGGAGTTGAAGAGGGCAGCAATCTGCTGAAGTATTTTGAGGATACTGAGAAATGATTTTGTAACCATCTGTCAAAACCCTTAACTCTACTTTTATAAATGGGTCAGTACTGCAGGGAGTATTCGCTGGCAGGTGGATGCTAGCTACAATAACTCCTTTTATGATTGCCATGACACATCACATAGATAACAGTGACTGAAATAGGTTTAGGATTGTGCACAAAGACTTTAGTTCAGGTAGCATCCAAAAAATTTGTGGAACAGCAACGAGATTACTCCAAGTTGAACTGGGGTGGAAAGATATTCGTGCCATAGTGTTTAAATTATTTGGATAGTGTTTAAACTATTGGGTTAATGTTACAGAGATGTGGACCAAAAATGGGTGGTGGGGGAGGGTTGGGTGGAGTGGAGAGATGTGATCTTAAATCCTCCACAGCAGTGAGGGAACTTAATTTGGCAGATCTGAAAATAATTGATAGAATAAAGGTAACATCAGCAGATAACCAGTGGACTTCTGGGTTGTCGTAAAAACCCATCTGGTTCACTCATCTTCAGGCAAGGAAATCTGCTCTTTGCCTGGTTTTGCCTGCAAACCACTGCGTTGAAACAGATTAAGCATGAAATTGAGTGGCTCATGTGGCTTCGACTTGAATGTGGTAATGTTGCTCCCGGCGCACTTGACCGTGCATAGCCCTTCCCTCAACAGTCTGTCTAAATTGGGAGAACTGATGCACAGACTTGAGCAACAACCTGAAGAAGCCTTTCTCACGGAATGACATCTTTCAGCCAAGTTGCTCCATCTCATTCCCTGAGTTATGTCCTGTCCTGTCCCCCCCCCACCACATGTTCAGGGGCAATTAGTGATGGGCAGGAAATGCTGGCCTTGCCAGTGACTCCTGTTCCATAACATGAGGATGGTCTTTTAATGAAAGTGCATAGTTTGGAGAATTTATTAAATAGCTAATATTAAAATCAACATGCATTTGAGTAGAAAATAGCCCTGCTTACTCATGTTAGTGAAGTGCTGTTTTCAGTAGAATTTAGTTTTGGCTAAGTTGCAAATTTTCATATTTGAATAATTGATTTTGAACCCCCCTTTATTCCACAACCCCACTGCTTCAGTTTTTGTCAGATTTTTGATTTCTTTGGCTCTCGCCGCCATCCATGTTTTTCATATTCCTTGATCCACCATAACGATATAAAATGGGAAATCAGAGTGATACTAGAAATCTGAAATAAAGGAAAATGCTGGAAAAATTCAGCAGGTTAGACAGCATCTGTGGAAAGAGAAAATGAGTTAAAATTTCAGGTTGAAGCCCTTCTGTACAGTTTTTTTTAAAAAACAATTCATTTATTCAATTGCATGCGGGCAGGTGGTGTGTCATTTGTGTTGCAAACTGGTCCTAAGAGAAAATGACCAGGTGTTCACTTTTTAGCAGAATGCTTGTGGCTTTTAAAATTTACCATAGTTGAGGCACCTTATGGACTGAACTTTGGTTTCCAGTTCTTGGTACTTTTGAACATGAAGAAATTCTGACAGCAACCCAGGATACCATCACAGAATTGCAGTTTATGCAATGATTTATACATCTTGATCCAGTTAAATTAAACTTGTTTTTTCAAGGTGGCTTTACAGTAAATGAGATTGCTCATTAATCTGAAAGAGTTAAACGGTTTCTTGCAAACTACAGTAAAAACATTTATTAAAATTGAACTTGTTTTATATTTTTAAGATCTGGTTTCCAAATCTAAAGCTGTTGCTTTGTTGAAAGTTGTATGTGTAATGCAGCAGGGAAGCTGGTAAAATTAATTTATTTCATTTGATGCCCAACAGATTGTTGTCATCCTTCACCAGATTTTACCATGACATATGAGTTGTTCTTCCATTTAAACTGTCCATTGGAAAGCAGCTTCACTCTTTATAATGTTAACTCTTGGAAAATTAACTTGTGCAACGTATTATCTATCAGAAGTGAAATACTGCAGATGCTGCAATCTGGGGGGAAAAGACAAATACTGGAGATAGTCGGCAGATGAGGCAGCATGTGAACAAGGATAAGCAGTTAAAGCTTCAGGCTGATGTCCTTCCATCAGAAATGAGAAATGTTAACCATGAGCTTCAACTTGAAGAAAAATGGGAAGGGGGCAGAGAGGTGGTCTGTAATACACAGGAGACCAGGAGATATTTAATGACATGAGGTGGTGCTGTAGGGTGAAGGGTGGTAAAGGCTGGTCAAAACAAAGGTGTTTGGGGAAAGTTTAAACAGGAGGAGATGACTGAAATCTTTTCAGAAAAGGAGGAGGGAGGGGAAATAAAATAACAGTATTAGAAATAGATGCAAGGCTTTATGCCTTGGATAGGTGAGGGATGGTTTATGAGGAGATGTAGGAGTGGCATGGTGAAATTATGACGACTAGTCTTTATTTCATGATTCCTCTGTGTGAACCTTAATATGCTGCTTATGTGATATTGCTGCAAGTAAGTTTTTCATTGCACATGTACTTGTGCATATGACAGCAAACTTGACTTTGACCAATATAGCTTTGTTACAATATTTTGTACTTTTAAAACCTTCTTGCATTTTGTGATAAATTCTGTTTAGTCATAATGGATATGAATAAAAAATGCTGATGTGCATTGTTGCATGCTTTTGACTTCAGGTAATGAGAAATTCCAGCATTTCTACCATCTCTCTCTGAGAACTACAAGCTTAGTCTCACTATTGCCATCATCAGAAATGTTAGCTCCAATTAGTTTCATTGACTAGATATAGCAAATATCTAACAAAGTGAACAACAGATTTTGTAAAGTGGAAGTAAAAGTAGCAAATGTTGAAAACTGACCAGGCACTATATGGAGAGGTAGAGGATTGATGTTTTGTTGACTTGAAACATTTAATCTGATTTATGTGCTCCTCCTCCTCCTCCAGAGATGCAGGCGGACCAGCTTGTCATTGTATTTTCCTTGAATGAAATTTACCACTTGTTTTGTTCTGTGCCGTGACATTTTGTAACTTGAGGGGCTAATGATAGCTGTTCTTTTTTAGAATGACTGCAAGTTAAGCTGAGAATCAAAATGCAAACTTACCTGATGACACAGAAGCCAAGTTTCACTACACCCAACTGAAATCTTCCACTTTTTAAACTTAGAATGGAAGAAACAGACAAGTTTGTACTAACTCATTAACAAGGAAAAAATTAAGTACACAAATACCATAATGGTTTTAAATGAGTGTTTGGAAAGAAAAGTTTAGAGCAACAATTTTGTTTTTTGTGATTATTTTGGAAATTCAGCAGCTTAAGTGTAGTCTGAACTGTTATGTGAAATCACTAAATGAACAGAGGTCTGCAAACTTAAATTAAGTTTGCTTGTTCTGCAAGTTGTAGTTCTTTACCAACAAAATTGCAGCAGGAGTAGGCTACTTTGCCTTTAAAACCTGCTGTGCCATTGAAAAAGATCATGGCTGATCTGATTCTGATCAGCAAGGCATTTGATAAGGTACCCCATACAAGGCTAATGGAGAAAGTGAGGAGGCATGGGATCCAAGGCATTGCAGAGGGGATCCAAGGCATTGCAGAGTGGATCCAGAACTGGCTGGCCCACAGAAGGCAAAGAATGGTTGTTGAAGGGTCGTATTCTGAGTGGAGGTCGGTGACCAGTGGTGTATCTCAGGGATCCGTACTGGGACCCTTACTGTTTGTGATTTTTATAAACGACCTGGATGAGGAAGTGGAGAGGTGGGTTAGTAAGTTTGCAGATGACATGAAGGTTGGGGGTGTTGTGGATAGTTTGGAGGGCTGTCAGAGGTTACAGAGGGACATAGATAGGATGCAAAGTTGGGCTGAGAAGTGGCAGATGCAGTTCAACCCAGGTAAGTGTGAAGTGGTTCATTTTGGTAGGTCAAATATGATGGTGGAATATAGTATTAATGGTAGAACTCTTGGCAGTGTGGAGGATCAGAGGGATCTTGGGGTCTGAGTCCATAGGACGCTCAAAGCGGCTACGCAGGTAGACTCCGTGGTTAAGAAGGCATATGGTGTACTGTCCTTCATCAATCGGGGAATTGAATTTAGGGGCCGAGAGGTATTGTTGCAGCTATATAGGTCCCTGGTCAGACCCCACTTGGAATATTGTGCTCAGTTCTGGTCACCTCATTACAGGAAGGATGTGGAAGCCATAGAGATGGTGCAGAGGAGATTTACAAGGATGCTGCCTGGAATGCAGAGCATGCCTTATGAAAGCAGGTTGAGGGAACTCGGCCTTTTCTCCTTGGAGAGACGGAGGATGAGGGGGGACCTGGTAGAGGTATATAAGATGATAGGTATTGATCGGGTAGATAGTCAGAGGCTTTTCCCCAGGGCTGAAATGATGGCCACAAGAGGACATAGGTTTAAGGTGCTGAGGAGTAGATATAGAGGAGATGTCAGGGGTAAGTTTTTACTCAGAGTGGTGAGTGCATGGAATGGGCTGCCGGCAACGGTGGTGGAGGCGGATACGATAGGGTCTTTCAAGAGACTGTTGGATAGGTATATGGAGCTGTGAAAAATCGAGGGCTATGGGTAAGCCTAGTAATTTCTAGGGTAGTGGCATGTTCGGCACAGCTTTGTGGGCCGAAGGGCCTGAATTGTGCTGTAGTTTTTCTGTTTCTATGATTGTAACCCCACCTCTGTATTCCTTACCAACCTTCAATAACTTCTTGTCCTTTTACCTGTCAAGAATTGATCTGCCTAAGAAATATTAAGATCTTGTTTCCACTGCCTTTGAGGAAAATAATTCCAAAAACTTGTGTCCTGTTAATGGCAGAAATTTTGCTTCATCTGCCTCAGTGAGTCACCGCTACTTCTAGATTCTCTCTCAAGGAAATATTCTCACCAAATCAACTCGCCAAGATGCTTCAAGATCTTGCATGTTTCAATTAAATCTCTTCTAAACTCTTGCGGATACAAACCTAGCCTGTCCAATCTTTACTCAATGGTCACTGTGCCCATTCCAGGTGCTTCCAATGCATGAACATCCTTCCTTTTCCAAGGAGACCAGTATTGTATACGGTGCTCCAGTTGTGTCACTGATGCTCAATATAACATTCCTCTAGCAATAAACAAAATTCCGTCAGCTTTCCTGCCTTCAGTGAATCATGCAGAAGGGCACACGGGTCCCTCTGTATCTCACCTGAGCAATCTCTTGCCATTTACGTTAAGTGCTTTTCAGAATTTTTTCTGGCTGAAATGCACAACTTTCCTACATTATACTCCATTTGCCAGGTCTTTGTCCACACAGTTAACCAATCTACCCCTCTGTAGCCTCGTCCTCTTGATAACTTGCTGGGGACCTGAGGGGCAACTTTTTCCCCCACACAGATGATGGGGGATATGTGGAATTAGCTGCCAGAGGAAGTGGTAGAGGCAAGTACAATTGCAACGTTTAAGACTTTTAGGCAGGTACACGGATGGGAAAACTTTAGAGGGATGTGGGCCAAACAGAGGCAAATGGGACCAGCTCAAGTATGCAGCATGGTCAGCGTGGACAAGTTGGGCTGAAGAGCCTGTTTCCGTGCTGTATAACTCTGACCCTTCTACCTGTCTTTGTGTCATTTGGTAGCATGTCGTCGGTGCCTTCATCCAGATCATTTCTATAAATCGCAAAACATTGAAGCCCCAGCATGTCACTTGTTAAATCTTGCCAGTCAGCAAAAGATCCATTTATACGTACTGTGTTTTCTGTTACCAGGCAACCTTGTATCTGTACAAGTATGTTAACTCCTATAGTATGAGTTTGGCTTCTATGCTGTCATCCTTGATGCAGCACCTTATCAAATGCCTTCTGGAAATTCGAGTGCAATAGATCTACTGGTTCCCCTTTACCTGCAGCGTGCTACTTCAAAGAGCTTCAATAAACTGGGAAAATGTGTTGGCATGTCTTGATTATTAAACCACCACCCCCCACCCTAAATCTTTCTAAGTGCATGCTGTAAGGTTCTAACAAATTGTAAATGACAGATTTTTCTTTCCTTTCTCTTCTTGTAGAATAAAAGTGGTGTATTTGCTATTTTGCATTGTAATGAAACCTTCACTTAAATACAGAGAATTTTGGAAAATGAAAACTAATGCAGCAAGTATTTCACTTGCCATTTCTTCTAAGATCCCAAGATCAAGTCCAGCAAGGCCTGGAGACTTGTCAGTCCACAGATTCGACAGTTTTCTCAGTTCCATTCCCTGGTGATTTGTTTTTTTTCTTGCTTTCTCTCCAATTCCCAATTTTAAAGCCAGCTTCAGGATGTTACTTGTTAGTAAATGGTAGCAGATGTTTTGTGATCCAATTAAAATTTTGGAGTCTAAGAATCCTGGGCTGGAAAATCTTGGGCCACATTGGCCAGTATTATATTGTCACTGTCAAAGCAACCTTCTTCAGTGTTGAGGAAAGTTGTCCATAAAGATCTCATGATCTTGGAAATGTGGACCTCCCCTTTACCAATGTCAACCATCAGTTCAAGATGATCCCTGTGTAAGGTGAACAGAGTGTTATCAATTTGACTAAGCTGGGAATTACGTCCAGAACTTCACACAGAATAGCAAAGCATCAAGTAACAGGCACAATTTCTTAAGTAATTTATTAAACATCTCTGACACTAGAGTTTAGACATTGCACTTGATTAGGGTTGAAGCTGAAGTATTGCAATATTAATTAAATTTATTTTAAAATTAACTATTTCGAAATATCTGAGGAAATTACAGTTGAAGTATATGTCGTGTTTTTATAGACAGATGGGAAAGTAATTTAAAGAGCCCTTTTTTTTTAGAAAGAAACTCAACTCTTGCAGTCAAAGAGCAATATTTGACAATTCAGCTAAAGAATTTGGACGATCGTTTCAATCCTTATTTTCCATTAATTTCCATAAATCTCAAACTGCAAATCATGATGCCTTCACTTCAAACCAAATCACCATGGGCAACACTTTGTGAACCTTCAGGCCTGCAAATTATAGATGGTGAACTAAGAAGGATTTAAGTGCAAGCAGAAGCTAAGTCCTGCTAGGTTTATGGGCCAGGTTCTTGTGTTCAAAGCTTGAAATAGATTTGAAAAAAAAAGAGACTTGCTAATTAACTGCATTTTCTAATAAACAAGAATGTCAAATTTTTTTGAGGCTTGTTACAATTTGTATGTGAAAAGATACATCAAGGTTGAAGTGTAAACTGAGGCAAGTTTAGAAATCTTTTGAAATGACCTGCAGAGCTCCTGTTTCTGATGCTAATGCACCATTTCGTTATGATATTTCCGCATACGTTTACTTTCCTGAAGGCATTTCCGAACAGTTTTTTAAAATGCTTTTCCTCTGCACTCGATTTGTAGCAGTTTTTTGTATAAACATTGCTACTTTTTCCTTTCTGGTATAGCGAAGCAACACTTAGTTATCTCATTGAAAATCCATTCTCGTATAGAGAATAAAGATTCATCTTTGTAGCTTGATTTAACACCAGTGCTTTAGAAAGCCGGCATGTGTTGTAGCAGATGTTTACATAAGGTACTGTCTTTCCTGACAGCGGTTAAAAAGTATGGTTGCAGTAATCAAATTGTGGTGCAGCAAGTCAGATGCAACTACTAGATCGAATTAAATTAGATACAAGATTTATGAATAGCCGTAGCAGAGATAAAATTTCACTAGCTCATCTTCATCTGGTGTATAATAGCTTTATGCTGTGGAAGTTACTTGTGCTTTAAACACAAACATCCTAAAGATTTTACACTAAATAATTAGCTCAGTCTTTCATGGCTTGATACAGCCTTTGCCTAATTTATTACTGCTATCATTATCTTCTGTGTTAATGAAATGATTTGACATTTTAAATGCTATGCACATTAGACATTTCATTATATTTTGAAATACAGTGTGCGCTGACAGAGCTTTCAGTGTCTTATAAATTTCTATTAAATAGAAGAACTGTTGCTACAATTTTTCAAATCGCTAGAGCTTTTGACTAATAGTTGTGTTTTGACTCTGTTATAATGTTGCTGAATTTTTATGGCTGATCATTGCTGTTTCTTTGAAGTTTACCGCATTTGTTTTAAATTGAACTGCTAATCTGTGTTATCAGAATGGCAATCTTAAGGCTGCTAAGGTTTTGATAATGCATTAATTATAACTGAAAAGGGCAGTCTTTTTCTCTCTTCTCCACCCCCACCCACCCACCCCCAGGAAGATGGTAAAATTTGATAGTGGTGTTAAATAGTCTTTACCTTGAAAAGGAACAGTAATGTTATTGACGTGACTGTCTTTATTACTTTTCAAAGTGAAGATGCAGCACAAATGTTTTTAGTGCTACAGACCTGTGACATTGTATGCTCCTTTATTGTAGCCTAATTGTAGGGAAAATAATGTGGGTTTAGATGATGCTAGTCCCTATCCTGGAGCCCATTACAGCTGCTGAATTCCTCTTGATGTGAGTTTGATATGATTTGTGTCAGCAAACTATTCCAGGGCTCTTTGCAGAAATTGACAATGTTAACTTGTTTTTTGGGGAGGTGCAGGTACCGGGGATTCTCTGGAGGATCAGAGTTTACCACATTCTTCGGAATTTCTGCTGTTTTTCCCTTCATGCTGTGGATAGATAATGGACCTATTATGAAGGATTAATGCAGGGAAAAATGGCTGTGACCAAACTGTGGATTATTTTATTAGAGTCTCAATTTATGGGATAGTTGGTGCAGTGGGTTAGCCCAGTGCCTTTTCACTGTGCTGGGATTGGAATCCAGCCAGATTAATGTAAATTGGTTGAAATGATTTTCAGATCAGAGTTCAGTTGATAATGAGTATGGGCACACAGACAGAATTTCCCATAATTTTGCACATGGCATTGCTCATTCATAGGTAATGAGGATGGCTGGAAGGACAATAAATCTCATCTTGGTTTTTTTTGTTGTGTGGGGGAAAGCCAAATTGTTAAGCGTATTCTGCTACATCAACTGCCTAGGAACTGGATATGGGCAGAGAATAATTCGAATTTTAGTCACTGCGGTGCTAGTAGAGTGTATCAGGTGACTTTTTTTGGAGGGGGGGAATGAGCAGGTCATCCAACCTGGCATCTGCCCACCTGATAGTTGCAGCGGCAGTGTGCACTGCTTGGGAAACAGTCAGTCCTGCTGACCGAGTTCGGAGGGCTGACATTGCATAAAATTAGATCGTGTGACTGGCCCTTGCGCACAGTCATGATTTGACTTCCTTTGTTTCACAGGTGATTGACAAAGTAACCTTTCATGGTTCTTGGCTGTGCTCTCTTTTTGGGATTGGACTAGTTTCACCACCGCAACGAAGGACACAGCTGAGAAAATGTCACTGGCATTTGCGTGCCAAGGATCTTGGAGGAAGTAGAATTAAAAGAAAGAATATTACAGCCAGCATCTGTAATACTTAATTGTCCAAAATAATTGTGGTTGTTGTTTTGGGTAAATAAGTGCATGGACACGAAATGCTCTCCAGGAGGTCCAGGCTTGGTCAGATATATAGGTTTCAGTCGCCCAATGGCTTCCCACCATCCAGCAGTTGAGTTGCATTGAAAAATCTCTAAAGACGTGGATAGCTGAATGGCAGGGGCCTACTGGTTTGAAAACAGATAATGGCCAGGTCTTTGGTCGGCAAGTCACTCTGCCAGTCAGATCACTTTCTGAACAGAAACAGCTAATACTGGCAGTTACCTTCTCATTGATCCAACCCATCCGTACCTCTGAAACTGCTCATGTCCCAGGGTAAGACTATTCACGTAGTTAATGTGCAGATATTCGTAGTTGTGAATCTTAAACTTGTGTGCTTTAGAAGTTTAATTATGGACTGTCCATAATTAACTCTGTAATGCAGAATAATGTACTTAAAGCATTATGAAAAATTAAATTTTAAGAAGCAGTTTATAGGAATAATGTAAATTTTTGTATATTTGTTTGTACTCTGTATACAGTGGACCTATCCAAACTTAACTACGACTGGAATTCAGCAGCTGTAAACCAGTGCAATGATTTTTAGCTATTTTAAGTCACTTTTATCAAATAGAGAAAATTCATTGCAGGGCAATTCAACACAAATTATCTTTGTTACTTCTCCAGCTCTAACAGAATTGATGTTTAAAATCAATACTATGTGGGTCCATTGTTAGGAACTGTTGTGACTGCAGTTCCTATGCTTCGTCTGTGTTGGTGTCAGTTGTGCTGACCCATGGTCTGTAATTGCAGCAGGGATTGGAGCATGGAAAAACAAATTAGTCATTCTGAAGAAATGTGAACCTGAAATAGAATCACAGAAATAATTGAAAATGAGCAGACATTTCCACTGATAGTTTTATAAACATTTCTTTATAGTCAGTTAGACTAGATAATACTATCCAGGAAAAAGGTACATGCCTATGTACGCACACTTAAGTGCATTTATGAAAAAGTACTACCCTGTTAAAAGATGCCCTCATTTTTGGCTAAAATGTTAAACTCCCTTGGGTGGATTCAAATAGACAAGCATTATTTCAGTAGGATCGAGTAAATTGTCCTTTTATTCCAGCTAACTGTTACTTCTAATCCAGGATGACTGACCAGTTGATCTAGTTATAACTTTAATGTTGCCAAGACTTTGCTCTGCAAAAATTGTAATACTTTTGGATTGGTAGTCCATGCCTAAAAGCTTCTGAAAATTGAGTTTACAGTATTTCAGATATTTCCTCTATCCCTGGAAGTATAGATGTAGCATTCGTATACAATTATACAGATGCATCTTCACATAAAAAAAAAATCCATTTTTATAAGGCACTGATGTAGGTACTCCTGGGAGCAAACTTATAAAAGGAGAAGCTGAATTTTATGATAAATTTTGCAAATGTTTCATTTAAAAAGTCTATTCAGTTAGCCTTGCCAATCTGCAATAACAATTGATAGCAAAACACTTTAACTTAGTTCAAGTAGACCTGTTGACCATCAATAATTTTTGTCAATTCTGCTGTTCTGGCAGATTCTTCGTTAAGTGTTCACCATTAAATTAAAAGAGAACCACAATTTCCAATAGTAATTAACTTGAGTATATTGTGAAGGCATCATTAGCATTAAAGTAACCTTTATGCCTCTTGCTTTTAACTGACTTCATGTAGATAATGACTTTCAAGAGCATTTGTTAAAAGGTAAATGGTAGTGAGCATTCAGAGACAGGAAAATCTTGGTGTCATTTTCGATATAATGAAATGTAAGAATCTTGCTGTAAACAGGGTAAAATTAAGAGTTTGTGTTTGATGTCTCCTTGTAACTTAAAGGCCCAGAATAACTTCAGTGCATTGTTCAATTTGTGTGCTTAGTATATATTAGTAAAATGCAAATTCTTTAATATCTTCAGAAGCATTATGGACTTTTAGTTTTGAAACTCCATTTATTGATTGCCAGAGATATGAGCTAACAAACATGTATAACATTGTCCAATGTTATCATTTAAATAGTTGAGGTAAACCCCAAGGCCAGTAAAAATCCTTCCCACCTGGATTTTGTAGTCAGCAATGAAGCAGCAGTGGATCTTGAAAGCTGCCCCCAAGAATGTCCATGGCAGTCAATGATAGTGTTGCTTTACGTGGACCAGCAATTGAAAAGTTCTTGTAGACAGCAAACCAGGAACAAAAATACCATGTTTACAATTAAATTGTAAAGATTTTTGGTGGAGTGCAAAGTCACAATTGCTACATGCACAAGATTAAGACAAATGCTGAATTATCACCAATATTTAAAAAAAAACTTCTAAAAGCACTTTGAAATAATTAGCAGAAGGAACAACAATTCACACAATAAAGTTTTAAGGTCATAGATGTAATACAGTAATTATGGCTTTGTGTATTTAAAAACATGCACAATAAAGAGTAACATTTTTAGAATGTGCGAATAGTTCATGAATACCATCAAATATTCAACAGATCAATGATTTCTGAAAATTACACTGCAGAAAGCTGCAAAAGAATGTACCTTGTGGAGGAGATGATGACTGACAGCAACCTGTGGATATCTGCTTTTAAATCTGCACGTGCACACTCCAGAAGTTGTTCACAGTTTTACTGTGATGACAGTGGGCACTTAACAAGTTTGCCATTGCTATAGTGCTTCACGTCTCCCCAGTGTACTATCCAAAAAATGTCAGTGTATTTCCTCTACCATAGTAGTTTGTTCCACATATTGAAATCCTTCCAGAATTTCATTCCTTGGTAGTAAATGTTGAAAGGACCTACATAGAACAGTACAGCATAATACAGGCCCTTCAGCCCCCAATGTTGTGCTGACCGTTAAACCTCGCCTAAGACTATCTAACCCCTTCCCCCCACATATCCCTCTATTTTAAATTCCTCCGCATGCTTATCTAACAATCTCTTGAATTTGACCAATGCACCTGCCTCCACCATAGCCCCAGGCAGCGCATTCCATGCACCAACCACACTCTGGGTGAAAAAACGTTCCTCTGATATCTCCCTTGAACTTCCCACCCATTACTTTAAAGCCATGCCCTCTTGTATTGAGCATTGGTGCCCTGGGAAAGAGGTGCTGGCTGTCCACTCCATCTATTCCTCTTAATATTTTTGTACACGTCTATCATGTCTCCTCTCATCCTCCTCCTCTCCAAAGAGTAAAGCCCTAGCTCCCTTAGTCTCTGTGATGGCAATCTTTTGTTATTTTCAGACTCAGTTGGTTAGGTGCATCCAGGAGTGTTTCTTGAAGCAATATATAAATAGTCCAACCAGGGATGGGGCTATACTCCCCCTTCTATTACTCCTCCAAAAGCCAGATGATTAGAGTTGTGGATCAGCATCCTTCTGTGAGGATAAAAGGTAAGGATGGCAAGGCTCGGGAATTTTGAAAGACCAGAATTATTAGTCAAGAAAAAGGAAGCGTAAGTAAAGTTTAGGAAGCCTAAATCAGACAAGGCCCTTGAATGTAAAGGAAGCAGGAAAGAACGTAAATTGGGAGGGCTGGAAAGGACCAGGCAATGTCCTTGGCAAGTAGGGTGAAGGAGAATCCCAGGAGTAGTTGGTGGAAAAGGTAGGTCTACTCGAGGACAAAGGAGGGAATTTGTGTGGAACCAGAGGAAGTGGGTGAGGTCCATAATGAGTACTTTGCATCAGTATTCGCCAAGGAAAAGGACATGGATGTTGGTGAGATTAGGGAGGAGTTTGATATTCTAGGGCAAGTTGATTTTGAGGAGGAGCAATTGGATGCCTTGAGACTGAAGGGCAACCTGATGGAAGTATATAGAACTAAAAGACATAGAGAGTAGATAGTCTTTCCCAAGATGGAAATATCAAATACTAGAGGGTTTAAGGTGAGAGGGGAAAGTTTAAAGGAGATTTGTGAGCCAAGTTTCTTTAACACAGAAAATGGGAGGTGCCTGGTATGTGCTGCCAGGGCAGGCGGTGGAAGCAGATACAATAGCAATGTTAAAGAGGCATTTAGACAGATGCATGAATAGGCAGGGAATAGATGAATATGGACCATGTGCATGCAGTTGGGATTAGTTTAATTCAGCATCATTTTGGTGCAGACATGGTGGGTTGAAGGGCCTATTCCTGTGCTTTACTTTTCTGTTTCTATTGTATATTTGGATCAAACTGAATTGACTTGAATCATGAAACAGAATTTCAAGGGATGTTGTTTGTGTACAAAGGACCATAGTGACATTTTCTGTTTGAGATGTGTAACCTTTGATTGAATCCATCTTGAGAGAACTTCAGAATGAAAGGTCTCATTGTAAAATGCTGTTTGGAGAACATTTTATTCTTATTTTGTTTAGTGCTCATTTACAAGTAATAAATGATCACAGAAGGGGAAGAAGATCAGGTACATAGTTTCATTTCTTTCAAAAAAAATTGCTTTTCAGATGATCATCTTGTCAGTGATTTCTTTGCTTTCTCCCTCAGTTGCTTTGTTGTAGAAAATGTTTCAAGAACAGATTTTCTCCAGTTGTATGTGTTCTTCTTTTCAATCTTTTTATTAATTTTCAAATTAGTACAAATTAATATATAACAATAATTATACATGTGGTGCAGAGATCAGGATAACAATCATAACAGTTAATATATATAATCACAAGGAGTAAAAAAAAGTAATCTGGACCTCCCATTCTCTTATTAAGTGAACATAATACAAAAGGAAAATTGAAAAGAAATTAATTATATGAGAAAAGAACCCCCAAATCAAAAAAAATTAATAATAAACCAAAAGAAACCAAAAACTTCAAAAAAAAAACTGGACTGACATTTCTTCAATTTAAAAAAAATTATGTCATTAATTCCGCTCCTCTATATTCAAGGGTTATTGAAAGGGATCTGAAAAAGGTCAGCTTATATCATATGGAAATACTGAATAAATGAACTCCAAACTTCCTCAAATTTAAGCGAAGGATCAACAGTACCACTCCTAATTTTTTCTAAGTTTAAACATGCTATAGTTTGAGAAAACTACTGAAAAGTGGTGGGAGGTATTGGATCCTTCCATTTGAACAAAATGGATCGCTTGGCTATTACTGTGACAAAAGCGATCATACAACGAGCAGAAGCAGACAAATGGCCAGATTCCATCATTGGTAACCCAAAAATTGTAATAATAGGATGAGTTTGTAAATCAATATTCAATACAGATGAAATAATTTTAAAACTTTTTCCAATATTTTTCCAAGAGGGGACAGGACCAAAACATATGTGTCAGGGAAGCCACCTTCGAATTACATCTGTCACATATAGGATTTATATGATGATAAAAATGGGCTAACTTGTCCTTGGACATATGGGTCCTGTGAACCACCTTAAACTGTATCAAAGAGTGTCCAGTACACATTGAAGATGTATTAACTAGTTGAAGAATTTTCTTCCATGTCTCTGTAGGTAAAAGTATCTGGAGTTCTCTTTCCCATTCATTCTTAATTTTGTCAAGTTCCTCTGGACGTATTTTCATAATCCAATCATAAATTATTGCTATCAGGCCCTTCTGATAAGGATTAAAACCTAAAATTTTTTCCGTAATTTCAATTTCATATGGTGTCGGAAAAGAAGGTAAACTATCTTTTAAAAAATTTCTAATCTGTAAATATCGAAAAAATGTGATCTGGGCAGATTGTATTTATTAGACAGCTGTTCAAAAGATAAAAAAAGTTATCAATGAATAAATCACGAAAACGTTATTCCATTTTCCGTAAAGAAAAAGCTGAGTCAATTCTGGATGGTTGAAAGAAAAAATTAGATTGAATAGGACTTGAGAAATTAAATTTATTCAATCCAGAAAATTTAGGAAATTGAAACCATATCCATATTGTACGTTTAACTATTGGATTAGTCATTTGTTTACTCAATTTAGTAAGTGCAAAAGGGAATGAAGCTCCTAAAATAGAAACTAATGAAAATCCTTGCACTGATTCACATTCAAGGTATACCCAACAAGGACATTGAATTGCATCTAAATCTTGTGCCCAGATGTCTGTGTTCTTCATGGGGGAGAAAAAACATTTAATTGTTTTTATGCACTTGACTGCAATAACCTATTTTTAGGGCTTTTCTTTGCTTCAAATAGCCAAAGGTGGTCTCTGCTTTGCAGACAAGTCAACACAAGTTGAATATTTTCCATTGTTCCATGTTAGTTCTGAAGCATAATGAACCTGGATTTCAAAAAAAAAAGCCAGAGATGGCATGGCTCCTTCATAATAATTGGTTATTGTGCCCATCTGCACAGTTTACTAATATTGTGTGATTTTATTGGCTTTTTGTTGGAGTTGTATTCATGGTGGGATTTATTAGTGAGGTCTGAGATGATTTCTGCTTCAAGATTTGCTTGGGTACTCTTGGCTATGAAATTTCATTAGTTATGTGCACGTGCTCGTAAGTTGCCAAGAGGATGTCTTGAAATAACTCCTGACAAAATGGGCTTCTGTTGTCATGGTGAATGCCAGTGAATGGTTTGTAGCATCAAGATTTACTGCAACAAGTGGAACTTTTCCAGAGATATGGAGCTTTAAAATTGGGAGGTGATTGAATATAACCTTCTGCCTTCATTCTCCAACACCAGAGAAGGATGAGAACAATAGTGTTGTGGAACGTGATCTTAAAGCAATGCGGCAATCCCAACCACAACTTCATCTCATTCCTCTCATCTATAAATGGCGAATGCCAATGTGGGCCAGTTCCATAACAAGGCCTTTATCTTTTCAAGTGGAAGACACTCCCACCACTCTCTGAATCACCAAGATTTCAACAAACATTGCCATGCCAACATTGTTCATGTACCAAAAAGAAATGTTTCGTTTAAACTAACTGTGATGTGGGTATAATTTAATACATTGAGCAAGATGGCCAAGAGCAAGTCTTCATGTGTAACTAAAATTGTAGATCAGGTCTTAATTGGAGCAAGCTAACCAGCTTTAGTTCAGTCCCATTTTAATATCATTTTGCAAAATTAAAATTGCTTTAGTAGTTTGTTGTGTTTACCACCTACAGTAGAAGCTGCCTTGTATACCTACTTGTGTTGTGGTTCCATGACTGTTGATGTTCCCCTTTATGGTCAGGTCTTGAGTTGTCTTGCCGGCTGGGGGATTACAGCTCTTCCACAGGCCTATCTGGAGTTTTTTTTGTTTGCTTTGGTGATTTGAGTTTTGCTCGTCTGTTTAGTGCCCTTGGATTAAAGCTTCAATGCAATTGAAATTTTGCCATAAATTGTTGCACTAGATGTCAATGGCTCAGCAATAATTGGGGGGGGGGGACTAATAATAGTGCAATTATATTAATAGTTGATTTTGATCAATATCATAAGTAACAAATTTTAATATCTGTATTGAATTTTTTTCCCCACATTTATTCTAGGAAAGCAGCTACTTGTGTTTCAATGTGCACAAAGCTCTTAAGATAATAAACCAGATATCCAAATATCTGTTTAATTTACAAGGGGTATTTGTGGCAGATTGTGTTGATATTTGCAAAAACCTTTGCACATTGACCAAATAACTATAGAAATGAACTAAACAGGATAAAGAGGGAAAACTGCAGAATGTCTTTTTAACTTGTATCTGGTAGTAAAGCCAATATTATCAAACAGCTCTACAATTTTGTGTACTTACCTGCAGCAAGTGTTGGAGAATTTGGTTGTTTTTTTTAATTTAAAGCACTTAATTAAACTTCGTTTTCTCTTTTTATCAGTACAGCTTCTGTTAAAGTTTGGAAAAGTTTCTAGATGTTGTTTTCAACCATTAATAATGAGCAGTTTTAAATGGGTATTATTAAATAGAATCCTCTTTGTAAAGCAGTGCCTCTTAACCACAAATGCTTGTCAGTAATCACACCTATAGAAACTTGTAATTTTCTTCAAGGAAATGACACTGACAGAATTTTTTAAAAAATCATGGTTCTCCATGAAAAGCAAGTTCATTACAAATTAGTGGTGGTCCTAGCAAAGCAGCAGGCAAAGGCGTGTCAACTACTGATACTGATAAAGAAACCTAGCATTTTAAACTGTCAGAGGCAGAAGCTCAGCTAGCATTGGAACACATTAATCACATATTGTCAACTAAAAGTTGCATCAAATTAACACATTGGGATCCAGAATATTAATCTGAGAATGCATTCACCTGATTATTACAGAACACCATTGCCACATTCTTTAAAACCCACATGCAATAATTAAGTGGCTTGAATGGAAATGGCAGATAATAAACACGTATGGTTTTTTAACAGCATTTTAGATGCAAGGTTAACGTTTGTGTGGCTGACATTTTGTTGAAAGCTGATAACTTGTGTCAGCTAAGATTGTCTCACTTTTTAATATTTTAAAAAAAGTGTCATTGTGCAAATGTTACACCATGATTACATTTTTTTCTTTTGCACGAGCTTGCCATTCATTATTCTACCAATATATTAAGATTCTGACGACTTGGACCTAATGCTATTTCTCTTGAGTGTTCATGACAGTAGATTGATTACTGTGAAATATTAAAGGTGAATTAGGTCCTGTTAAAATCAATATCAACACTGTAGTTGACTATTAGTATTATAAATCGCCTAGCATATGTTCAAGTATTAGATGTAAATGTGAGCTTCACGTTCATCCTCTCTTGAACATTTTGATTATAGTAACTATGATCAAATTATTTGACCTTAGTTCGAGCTTTTGTATGTATGCTGTTGCATCTACTAACTGTAATGAATGCAAAGCTAGATTCTGTACTAATTGCATCTTTGAGCAGAAATCATTAACTGCAAAAAGAAAATAACCAGCATCATGTTTTGATCATTTCTAAATCTTTTGTAACTTATTAGTTAAAATCAAGAATAGATTGTTAGGTCCCATTTGTTTTGAAAGTTATCTTTTCATGAACTGAACCCAAGACCCAGGCTTGTTAGGTTTGCGAGTGTATCGTTAGCCACAATTCAATTTTACTTCGATTAATTTGAATGTATAACTGTGGCTCAGGAAAATTGAAATTTGTTAATGTATAATATCCACGCTGTTAACTAAACCAGAATGAAGCAAGTTTTTAAAAATGGACTAACTGATGAGGGATTATTCAGTTCACACCCTTATAGTCTTGCCCTGTTTAATTGCAGTGGAAGTCAAATGCATTGGATTCCTTTTTTTGAGAGTGAATGTTTATGGTATCCCAACTGCTGCATTGACTTTAAGTAAGAATTAAACCTTTGACTTCTCTTGTGCCAAAGGGTACAATTGCTGAGCCATCATGGAACCTTTTTATAAGTTTTCTCTAATGAAATGAGTCTATCTGTCAAATATTCTTGACTAAATTGCAGTGGTTGAACAATAGTTCACTTAGAGTACTTCAGCTGCCAATATCCAAATGCCATTGTAAACATGAGGATGAGCCTTTATTTTTCAATCTATATGCAGAAAAATGTGCTGGAACTGCGTTTTTGTTTTTCAAAAATAAAGCTGCCAAGGGCTTTCAACATTAAACAGTTGAGTCATCGAGATGAGAATTTTCCTGAATTTTTGGCATTGTGAGATTGTATGTCTTTTGTAATTTTCCAAGTGCAGCAGAGATTTGCAGCCTCCCAACAAATAAGATTTCAAGTGAGATATATTTGAACAAAGCAAGTGTTGTTTATTATGGAGAAAATAAGGAGCAAGTGAATAAACCCTTTACTACCATGCATGCTGGAATAAACCATTACTCAATTTTATTTGATCACTAATTTTTTATACCAATAATTACCACTTTATTTATAATTTATAGTTTATTTCATTCTTGTATATAATAAGATACCCCATGAGACGCGGTAAGTCAAAGTAAACACTTGCTTTACAATCAATGTTGGGGCAATTCTTACATGATGTTGGTGGTCTTGCAATGGTGGAATTATTTAACTTATACACAACCTGGTTATTGTCAAATCGGTACCACTTCAGGATAGTTGGATGTTAATTGCTGAGGCTGTTGATTTATTTTTTTTGGTGGTGTTAAATTATTTGACTTATCTGGCAAAGAAGTGCAGGGTAAAATTCCATTCATTTATTTTTTTCTCCATTTGTTTCTGTGTTCGTGTGGTGGAAGTCATTTCTGTTGTGATCTTTCTTGCTGGAAAATCTCCACAAGTCAGCAAATTGGCCAATTGAGCCCAAGCTTTCACCTGTCCAGAGGGGTGGGGGTGTGCAGTGAAAGGAGCTGGAGCCAAAGCTTGACACACACCGATGTCCACACAGCAATTGAAATCACTGGTCTGCTTTCAGAACCAAAACTTACTGATTTTTTTTTTTGCCTCGCTCACACTGTTGTCTTAGCTGCACTACAGAGATTAAAACCTGAGGCATAGTTTAATTTGGTTGATTTACTTTGGGGAAGAGCTTTAATGTCTCGATAAGGAACACATTGTTGATGTTGCTTTTTAAAGAGATGTTCTACAGCTGCAGAAATTATTTCTTTGCTTTCCAATTTTTCTTTGTGCATTCCCTTTTATGTCCTGAAAGCACCAGCTGTCATTGGTTCTGTGGGTCACTCAGAAGCTCATTTTTCTCAGCTTGGACAGTGACCATTCAGATTGTCGATTGAAATTCATCATTGTTTGAATTCTGTGTACACTTAATAAATACGTAACTGGGTTCTGGCCAAGAGTGGTGGTTCTGACTGAAACCATGCATCAAATCTGCAACTTTTGTTTTGTCAGAGCTTATTACCAAACTAGTCAATGTAACTGTGTAACTTCCAACCTGTCAATTTTATGTGTGAAGTATCAATGTATATTATTGGAATTAATACTTTCAATCATTGGTTCATTATGAAATTTGTTTTGTGGCTATCTGACACGATATGACTGTGCTAATTTAGTAAGATATAATTACAAGTGTCATGTGAATTCTGAGTGAACAAAGCTAGTCTAGTCCAATGATTTTGTGTTTACATTCTATGAGCACTAGTTTGTCTTCTCTTACTTAAGTACTTTCACTCTTGTCTAATTGATGACAATGATGAGCTCAAGGCAATTTGGGATATTGCAGAACGCATACACACAGTCAAGAAAACTTGCCATCCAGCTGGATGAGTAGTATCACATTCTGTTGTAGGTATTGGCAGATGCAGCAGATGAAAATTTCTTTAGGGAAGATTTGAGGAAAGGAAGAGATGATGCAAGAATTACAAAATTTTTCAAAAAAAATTGTTTTTTTTGACTTAAATGAGTGAGTTAATCTGCAGTTTCTGCCTACGGCATGATATCCCAGGGTTCTGTTAATCCTGAGTGCTTGGGTTGACTTTATTGTCTGTTCTTTGGAACCACCGGTAATTGCCAGTGAGTTCCATGGCAGTTGATTGGGGGGAAAATAATTAAAGCTCCAGTGAGGTTGAAGCTGAATTTAAAATGGTGGTGTGAATTCAAACAAAATTCATCCTCTGACTTGCCTTGCTATTTTATGCAAGCTATGTATTTTAAATTTTAGCCATAATGGAATTTTCAAACCTAGACCATTTTGCCACGCCTTAATGCAGATTTACCCCAAAAAGAATTCATTCTTGTCAATCTGTAGCTTTAAAGTATTGCTTTTTGGGCCTTGAGATGAGGAAACATTTCTTCACTGGAAGGGTTGTAAATCTTTAGACCTTTCTATTTCTCTGCTACAGCTTTAACAAAGAATACTCCAAGGAGTATTGCTGTGTACAGAGGAAAGGTTTCTATTAAATGATCCGAAAGCATTTTGGTAGTTGTGCTATAATAATGGCTACTGCTGGAAATTTAAATCTACTTGTGGGGATGGGGGAGGCTTCTAGTTTTTAACTTCTTGCACAGATGAAAGAGGCAATTGTTGAATGCAGTGAATTGCACACTGTAGCACAACTTTAAACTTCTCCAGTTGTAATTGTAGACTAGTTTCAGAAAATGGTTGTTTAGTGAAGCCAGAGGATTATGTTCCTGCGCATTCATTGCATAGGTACCACATTTCTGTTAAGTAAATACTGAAATTCCAATATGCCAACCCTCAGGATGTGAAATCTCCACCTTTACCATGTGCTGTGTGGGGTTCTGTCCTCTTCCAATCATTTCATCCAATTTGGTATCTATTTTATGGATACATTTTAATAGACTATTGACAGTGAATGCTTGGGAACTGATAAATTCCTGAATTGTTTTCTTCATTGAATATGTAATACTTAAAGCAGGATGAACTGAAGACTCATGGCAATAATGAATAATTTACATAATGGACTCTATATTACAACTTATAAGAAAACCTAAAATTAGACATAAGCTTTGTAAGGTAGCAAATAGCAGATGGCTGAGAGTGTAATGAGGCTGCAACGGACTCGAGGGGTTCGGATGTCATTACAGACGGAAGGATGAAAATTCAGTTTTTGAATATTCAGTGCGTGTTTTGAGATTTCCCCCTCCTCCCCTTTTGCCTCTTTCCCCTTTTATGTCCAGTTGTGGTCACTAAAGCTCAACACTGTTGCTATCATGATAGTTGAGCTTTTGTCTTCAGATTCTGTTTCAAGATTGAATATTTTACCATATAATGAAGCCTGAAGTTGTCTTTTGGGGGGGAAAAAAATCACAGTCTCTAATGATTGAACAATGAATGTTCTTCTGTTGACATACTTCTAACTTTTATAATGTTAGACTGGAATATTAGATTCTTCTAGTGCTTCAAATGCTTTGCACGGGACATTTTTAAAAAAAATTATACAAAACAAATGAGAAAATACCTTAAATCTTAGTGTCTGTAATTGGAATGTCTGGGAATGTTCTCATGTTTGAGGCTAAAATCCCTCTGTTAATGTAATACAACCCAGTTCTATATGTTAGACATCATTGTTGTCACAATCTTAGTCAAGGACGTTTGCAGACCGTCTTGGATTTCGGCTGTGTTCTTGTGCTCTTTTGTTCCCTTCATTTTCTCATTTTCCTTTGGGAAAGCGGAGAATAATTAAATCGAACATCTTCTCTGAGCAGCTGGAGTTGAATTCCAGCTGATTCCAGCACCTGTGAAAACTGTGAGAGAGCCTCGGGGCTGCATGGTATTATAGGGAACTGTGGCTGCCTAGTGACGATGGGGATGGAGCAGCACAGATTTGTTGCGGTAACATTCACTTCCTTCTGTGAGTTTCAGATGGTTTTAAAGCTAGAGTATGTGATGTGTCTTTTTAAAACTAATTAAGGGAATGATTTGTGAAACAGTGGCTATTTATTTAATTACCACTGCAGAACTATGATACCCATATTTTACAAATTCCTATTAGTTTGCCATGTAAGTAATAGACAATAATGAAATGTAATACAATGGTTTTAATGGTGCATTTTATAAAATATTGAAAATATAAAATTCATAAAATACTTCTTTCCACCAATACACCCATACTGTTTAGTTTAAAGATGCTGCAAAGTGAAAATACCTCAAATATCTGACACGTGTCAAATATTAGTCATTATAGCATCAGTCCTCTCACTTTGTATCTCTGACCTGTTCAAGAAAAATAAGTCTTCATCAAACCTAAAATGCACTACAGCAATCAGAGTAGATCGTTTGTTTGCTATACTGTATAATTAACTGGTGTGTTAGGAGGTGGGGTGGAATAATAGGTTGAAAAATCATGAATATGGTAATGCAGCCTAGAACTGATGTAGTAGTGATTATTGCAATGCAGATAAAGCATTTCTCGTAAGTGTCTGTGCCTACTGGAGCTTCATGAACATCTGGACCTTTTTAATTGAAAAATAGTGTAGTGCAATGCGGTGGCAGTGTTTATGCTAAACACTACAACCAAGATGAAATATAATGTTTTTATTTTTTTTACCAAATACTAATATTAGTGATATAATTTCTTTGATAATAAAAAATAAAACCTAGATGTTTCAAATTCAAGAACATGTAAAACTTTCTGCTAATTTGTATTTTATGCCATGTATTTTATATCTTTCTGAAGCATATTCAGCAAGTGTTATTCAATGATAGTTAAGTAATTTGGTCCCTTCACAACCATCATTTAAATATTTGCATGTGGAAACTTGCTGAAAATATACAGAACTACAAGAAAATCTTACATCAGTAAAGCTGCATTTAAATGGAGAAAGTCTGAAGATTTGAATATTTTCAGCTCTTGATTTTTTGGGGTGTTATTTTCTAATTTTTTTTTCTTTCCTTGACCTTTAACTCGCCCTTTTTGTGAGCAGGTTGTTCAATAATCTAATGTTTGTCCATAAATTGAGAGAAGAATGGTTGGGGGATGGGGTGTAGAGAAAGGGGAAATAAGGTGGGAGAGCAAAGTAGACTGTTTTGGCTACCCCGCCCCAGTACCGCTGTACTCCATCTGGTGGCTTTGCCTAGAAATCAAAAACCTTCTCTCAGCTGTGACAAGCATTTTCAAGTGGTATGAATCTTCGAGACCAAAGCCCACAACCATCTAGTAGTTTAAAAAAAACTACTGGAGCCAGTTGTATTTGATTATTGTTAATATTAACTTAACATGGATTTTTCCAAAAGCCGATATTGTAAAAATATGCAAAATTTAACTTTTAAAAATACATGTACTGAAAAGTGCTAGAGGGTTAATGCACTGATTGCTTCAGTAAATCGCTATAATAATAATTTCACAGATATGTAACTTATGGGGATACAAGACATTGTCTCGGCTGTGATACTGGAGCATTTTGTGGTGGCTGGTTGTCCGATTGTGGGAGATGAGAAAAGGTGTCAAGGCTGCTTTTGCAACTTGGAAGTAGTCTCTTTAACCAGAGTTATTTTGTTGGGCTTGTGAAGTAAAGAAAAGAAAAAAGCATGACTTTGAAAAGGTATATAATCTGGCTTCTTGGGTTGGCTGTGTCTTCCAATGTACAAATAATCCACTCGATGTAGGTGGGAAATCTTTTGGGTGGCTGTGTCATTTAGTCTAGACAGTATCAACTATTTTTAACACCCATAGATCAACATTGTTCATGATGTTAGAGGTCCATATTGTATACTACAGTCTTAATCTAAGAGAGAACATTGGATAGGGAACATAAACCAGTGCAAGTTGTATTGTCCTGAGTGGGGTAGTTAGGGACACGATTGTTCAAGAGCTGAGGAGGTTGCTGTTTCTGTGTAGCTTTACTGGATCCCTCCACGTTTAAAATGTCGCCACTCGCTGTTGCTCTTTCTTTGAGTTGGAGCAAATGGTTGCTGAGTGTCTTTATTTACAGAACTCTTGTCACTGTTGAATCTAATGTTGTAGGCCTTTTACTGATGATGGATGCTGAGGAAATACCCAGCCACTATCGATCTCCTTCACCTTATTGAGATGACAACTAATCAAAATGCAATTATGTAATGCTGTGCTTTTTGTATTTGAAGTAATAAAGCAACTCATTTCCTTAGATTCTTGGTGTTTCAGGGCAGGATATCTCTATAATATGCTGCCTTTTATTTTGGGCAATTCTGGATGACTATTTTATAATTTGTCTGACTCTTTTATGTGTAGAGACTGGAATTGTCATCTGGTTCCATTGCAAAAGAACCCATGTAATTTGCTTTATGATCAATATTCAGTAACTGCTGGTACCTCTGACTGAAAGTACCGTGACAGTATCAATCCCATGGACTTTCTGGTTCCGCATGTGGGAGTTATTTCAAAGCCTCGCCTGCGTGTCCAGTAGATCACTCATCTAGTCAGGCTGCTGTTTTAAATGCCAGAGCAGTCTTCTGCAAGTTGCTGTCATCGTAGTTTTCTTTTACAGAGTACTTGAGATCAATTGCAGATGTAAGAGTTGGGTCTCGGGGAGACTTATGTAATGCACCTCGATGAACGTGCTTTCACTTTCCAATCTAGGTTCACAAAAAAACAAGGTTCTTCCCCTGGGCTCTTTGACCTGCTCTTGCGGTGTTTATTTACTGTTTTGGAGAGCAGGCAATTGTATAGGTTTCATTGAAGGAGCTGAAGTTGCAAGGCCCCAAGCTCTCAGAAAATTTGTGTTATCTACATTGTACAGCATTCAATGCACCAAATGAAGCTTTACAACCCAGATGGTTTGATGTGCTTTTGAGTCAGATGAACTTTATCCAATTAACTTCTCAACCTACAATCATACCCCTTTATTCTTTATTTCCTTGTAGTTATCCAGTTTCCTCTTGAATGGATCTATGCTATTGACTTCAACCATTCTATGGTAGAAAATTCAACATGATTCTCGCAAATGTTTTTAAGTTTTCTCTGAATTTATTTACTTGTGACTATATTTATGGTCTCTAATTTTTGACATCCTCCAAATGGAAAAGTTATTTGTACATTTACCATATTGAACCTCTGGACAATTTTCAAGACTTAAATTGGATCACTCCTCAGCCTTTTCAGAAGGAAAGCCCCTTAAAATTGTTGCCTGATAACTGTTTAATTCTAATGTTGTTTGTAATTTCCTTGTACAATCTCCAGTTCTCGTTATGCTTGTAATGTGGAGATCAAAATGAGTGCACCACTTTCTAAGTTACCAAGTCTTTCCACCCCCGCATCTCCCCAACCCATGACCTGCCCCGTTTGTGAAAAATAAATAAATAGATAGATAAATAATGAGACCTGCAGGCCCCACATTGGCGTCATGAGGGACCACACAACCCAGAAGTGGCATGGAAGCTAACCATCCTCCATCTGGAGGGACCATCGAAGAGAAGAACAAGATTGAATTTGGCTCTCCAGGTCTGATCTAACCATGGCAATATTTAACATAACACTTTTTCTCTCATCTCCCTCTCCAAACAGGCAGAAGATACAAAAGCCTGAAAGCACATACCACCAGTCTTAAGGACAGCTTCTATCCAGCTGTTATGGTTCCCTAGTACGATAAGATGGACTTGACCTCACAATCTACCTCATTATGACTTTGCACCTTATTTTCTACCTGCACTGCACTTTCTCTGTAGCTGTTACATTTTATTCTGCATTCTGTTATTGTTTTACCTTGTACTACCTCAATACACTGTGTAATGCATCTTTAAATGTGAAATTCTGTTATGCAAGGATCATAGGCATGTAGCTTATTGACCCTTGAGAAGAATGTGAGATTCCCAAATGCTTTATCTTTTCAGAAGTTGCTTCTCTGCCTGATTCCCTTCTTATACTGCCACTTCTTCCTCCCTGTCTCCCCGCTTTCTGGACTCCAAATGGATGCCATCTATCAGATGTATTCCTTGGAGCAGCTGAGGGATGAAGAACAATAACCACAGCTACTGCTTTGATGACAGTTGTGATAAATATTCTGTGGAAAAGAGCACCCTAGCAATATTTAAAACCTTCCAGCAAATGTGCAATAACTGTTTCTCTGCAAGTTATTTTCTCTATATTTGCATTTAGTTTTGGTGGTGTCTCGTTAACTGTGACCAGTTTGGCAGAGTTGCATTCCAGTCTCAAGTATTTGAAGTATTAAATACTTGAGAGAAACGAGAATTGAAGGGGATGTGGCTAGTGCTTGGTGGTATCCTGCTTAATCCAGTAGGTAATCTGTACCCTGCACCTACCTGCCTTTCCCCTCTCTAGACTACCCTGCTTCTGTGTCAGATTTTCTGTCCTTTCCTCCATTCTGTTATTTTGATTTAATGATGCTGTGGACCTAGTTTTTTGTTTATTATTACCCCGCTATCACCTCTACCCATTTAATTACTGCTGCCCTCTAGCCTATTTATGGATGACTGCAGATTGTTTTTGGATAGAGCTGTTGTCATAGTAAGTAATCCTAGACACAGTTTAGTGTAAAATCCAAGTTGTAAATGGGAGCTAGTGCAGGTAAGTTCCCACAGATGATGGACTTCTACTTGCTGTGCACACACCCACTTTTACACATTTCATCTATCTGACAACCACATCAACTTGAAACACAAATTCTGTTTTTTTTCTCTCTGCAGGTGCTGCCTGATGTGCTAAATATCTTGCAGTGTTTTATGTATTTATATCAAGTTGACAATTGCTTTGTAAAAGATTTCTTCATAATTCAGATTGTTTTGGTTTTGTCAAAGATTATTGATTTGGTCTTCACCTTTCAAAAGAATTTGCTGAAACTTGGTTCATGGGTTTTTAAGAACGTTGGAAGAGCAAGGTCCTGGTATGGAATAAAATTGACAGACATTGCCAGTTAATAGATGTATTAATCAAATGATGTTACTTTTGAGTTCAGTTGGATTTCAGTAATTACTGATAATCATGTGGAAGATGATTTTGAAAAAAATGACGAGGACTGTTCAAGTTTGTGGAATTGAGTAGTGCTGAAGTTTCATGTCATGTTCTGTCATATTCAGCTATATTCTGATGGTACACATTTTGAATCCAAAAAAAAATTTGGCTTGGTTGTTCCAGGTACCGCAATTGGATAGAAATACCGGCTGACTGCTTCAGCATTTGGAATTACTGGTGGCTGTTTAATGCCACTGATTTAGCACATCAGCTTTTTATGTTACTTATCCAATATTGTGTCTCTTTCTCTATCTTTTGGAAGGAGGTTAAATATGTGCTTTGCCTTTGAACCAACAGACAACAGCAATGTGCAGAGGTGGGCTTTTACTCTCTGATAATGTGGCAGTGTAGCCAAGCCCAATTCTACCCCTGCAGTTTGTCCAAATGTATAATTCCAGCAGCTGGTAATTATTCTGATAGTTTCTCAAGGTTGCTGAGCCAACACTTTGGGGCACAGGTTGTGGATCAAACCTGGGACACCACTGATGAGGAAGGGTGTGAGTGTTCCTTGGGGGAGAAAAGCTATTGGATCACTTTGGAACAATGCTAAGCCAATTCATTTTAAGGCATTTCCCAAGAATCTGTGCAGATCAACATTTTTGTCAGGTTATACCTTTCCATAATAATGTTGGTGCAGCAAGGGTTTTGTGTTGTGATCCTCATAGTTTAGCGGATATTGCCTGCTAAATTTCTGCAGGTAGCCTGTTTACAAGGCTGATTAGTCATATTCGTATCAAGGGAATTCCTTTGTAATTCAAACAAAATTAAGTATCACTAAAGTTAGAAACAAAAAATAGGAACAGTAGGGCAATTCAACTCTTGGTCTGTTCTGCCATTCCATGTGACTCAAACTGATCATCCAAATTCGATACCCGGCTCCATTTTGTTCCCCTTATCCCTTGAACCCTTGATCTCTCTAGCCTAAGACAAACATCCAGCTCTTTAAATATCTTAAATAATTTGGCTTCAACTACTTTGTGTGGTAGAGAACTCCACAGGTTTGTTCCTCTTCAGAAGAAACTTCTCCTTAGCTCAGTGCGAAGTAGTTTATCCTTTCTCCTTAGATGTGACCCTGGTCCTGGACTCCCTAGCTATAAGAAACACTCTTCCTCCATCTAATCTGTTCAATCCTGGTTTATAAAAGCATGGTATCTGTAAGGAGAAGTTAAGAAAAATAATTCTGCAGTTTTAATATCCTCAGTTAAAGTATTATTAAATGGTAATGCCCTGATGATCAACCTCAGTGACAGTGAAAGTAGTAAGTTTTGAGTGTGCCATTCTTGTGTATTGGAATAAACAAAAAAGGAAAGTTTAAAGAGCACCAACTGGAGGTTTATTAATAAAATAGGATGAAGAAAGATTGGCAACTCCAGGGTTAAAAAGCATTACTTAATGAAACAAATAGCATCTTCGATATTTTGTGCTAAAATGTCAGGGAGCTACCAGAAAAGACTCTTCAGAAAGGGGAGAAATATTGGGCTGCTTAGTTGTTATGGGGTTGAATTGCAGGGCAACAGAAGTTTTTGAGGCAGCTTAAAAGGGCAAATGCAACACAGCCATTACATTTGAGAAATCTTGCCTATTGTGAAAGAGAAAATGGGTTGTTCAGTGCCCTGCTGAAAGGTGTGGAGGAGATTAATGTGTGTTCATTCAGTTCTTGAATTTGGGGAAACTAGAAGTTGTAAATATGAAGTGAGCAAGCTGAAAGGCAAATGGGTAGTGCGGGTGCAGCAGTGAAGGAAGGAAAGCATTGAAATGCAGCAGGAAAAAATGACAGAATGGTGCCTGACAGGTTTTGAAGGATGAGATCATCCCTGACTTTTTGGATGATTCGTGACAGAACTACTGGGATCTTGCATCAGTTTTATTTTGCAGTTTTTAATTGACATAAATTTCAGCTATGATATTAAGTAAACAGCTGAAAGCTGGAGCAAGAATTGATGTAAAGCCTTGTTTACTACTTCATGACTAATGAAGTTTTCTAAAATGTCAGTATTGATATTTCAGGACCAGAATTTGTGAAATTGTCCATGCATGGCGTAATTTTTCTTGGAATTTTCTATTTGCATACATGAGGCATGTGACTGTGAAAGAGATTCTTTCATTCCTGAGTGATGACCAAGTACGCGACCATGTGAGAAAAGTATGAACTAACAATGGCATTCGGGATTTTAAATAACCATTATTTTGTGAACAGTGAAAGAGCATAAAAAAAACATTTCAAGCCACTACATCATCCTGATGGTGATTTTGGTCATCTGGCCTAATATATCTTTGTACCTTGGCATCTTATTTTGTTTTTGGGTGCTCCTGGGAAGATATGCAGGTTGCTATTGGCATATTTTCCAGTAGGTTTGCATCAACTGTGCAATAGCAAATTGAAGTGTTATTGTCAATAAACATCTTTGAGGCACAATGGGTAAATGACTCATGACAAAGCCTGTTGTGCAATCAGTAAGTCAGTTTACTCACTAAAACAGTCTACTTAATGAATGTGGGGAATAAAAACTACTGGATCTTTCCCCAGTAAAAGTTCTGTATTTATTTCTGAAAAATTGCAGTGAGTGGAGGATTATTCCTTAAAATGTATGTGCATAACATCAGTTACTGTCAAACCAAGTTTGATTTGATGGTGATATTTCTCTCCCGGGCCATAATTTTGTCGCCCATAGTAATGTATAATGCATTGGCTGGTGGTCACGTACAGTGGTGATGGTCCTGTCTACAAAAAGGAATTTGTTTTTTACATGTCAGCAAAACTTGCCTAAACAGAAGCTGGAACATTGAAGTTTGAAGAGTAGAGATCTGGTGGATGGAGTGAGGAAATCAAATTAAATTTAGAATTGTGTTTAATTGTAGATTGCCCTTTTAACTTTGCTACACTGACAGTGAGCATAAACCTCAATAATGCAATTAAGTTCAATAAAATGGCTCCACTCTACACGAAATGGTCAGTTGACCTATTTCCACAAATCAATCTTTGTATATTTGCCAATTAACCCTGCTGTTACTATTTGTCCTGCAGCTTACATTGATGCTTGCCTGCTATTTGACCCCATATGCCAGTTTGTCCATGGTGCATGTTGAAGACTTGTCTATGAAGAGTAAGCAACAATTTTGATGCAATGAGAAAGATTTGTCTTGTTCTGTTTTATCTGCCCATTTTTATAAAATGCTCCTTTTAAAAATTGCATCTTTGTAAACTTCAGTCCTTGATATTCCCCAAGTAAGAAATTTGGTGTTTTCAGTTTCAGTATTTAAATATCCCCAGTGTAGGTCCTTGGTTTGATTTGTTTCTCCCCTAAAATCAATCCAGTGATATTCTCTTCCACTCAAGTGAAATGGTGAATTGTCAATCTACACAATTATTTAGGGGTTTTCTCTTAAATTTATACAGTGTGCCTAAAATGCCCCAAGTGTACTGTAAAGCATTAGATTCCCTGTGCCCTATTTCAATGCACAGAGGAAATGTGATATTCCACCCTTATTGTATGTGCAGCTTATTGACTTAAGTAAATGCTGCTAAATGGTTTCTAAGTACACCACCATTTTGAGTAATTTTCACCATGTTTTGCACTATTTTTGTGCATGTTTTGTTAAGATGTCACTGAAATGAATTGTTTCTAAATTTTTTTTGTAGAGAAAAAACTTCGCATTTCCCCAGAGCACTCTGTACCCATTACTTCAAAAGCATTTTCACTGTTTTGTAAGCAAACAGTGAGTTGGTGTGCATGTAGCAGTGTTACATAATCGGCATTGTGATAACCTGCTTTTTGTGGTGTTGGTGGAGAATAATTGTGGCTAGGATGCTTAGAATTTTTCTGCTCTTTTCCTCTTTAATGTCATAGGCTCATTTCACCCACTGAGCACGCAGATGAACCTTTGGTTTCATGGCCTCTCCAAGGACTTTGATGTCACTCAACTTCAGTACTGTACTGAAATTTCAGGTGTGCATTCAGTACCAGGAATGTAGGTGGATGCAGAGTTGAAAGCTCCACTGCGCCAAATACATCATTGTGCTAAATGAGTGAAAAATAATAGATGAATTTCTTGTGCCAAGTTTGAGAAATTGCAAGTTACTATTACTTTCACTGGACACATGCTTTATAGGTAACTTTTGCAAATGTACAACTGACTGTACTGTCAACAATACTTTAGTTTCAACCATGTACATCATTAACTATTTCCCTACTGTTAAACACTATTTGAAGAATGGACTAGGCCATTGCAACACAGCACTTGTGTTTGAGAAGATTTGTTCAGTAAATAACTCTCGTTTTTGTTACTTGAAAATCCGTCAAGTATGTATGCTATGGTTTTCAAAATCATAAATCTTGTGAAATAAAGGAGCAGTGATTAATCATTGGCAACTTAGTTTGAAGGCGGGAAGTTTTTAAACTGTACAAGGAAGTAAATAGTTTAAAATATTTTGTCCCTTCTCAAAATTAATTTGGTCAAATAACTGCAGTCTTCATCAACAATATAATGTAAATTTTTGATACCTTTTATTGCTTTCTTAAATGGCTTAGCAATTGAATGTTATGAAATGGTTCTTTTTAGTAATTTACAAGAGTATTAATGACTGTCCCGCAACCTCTATCTAGTGATACATCATCTGATAATGGATTGAAGAATATGTTTCTCCAATAGTATTTGATTAAATCTTTACATCGACATTTAAGTCTTTGAGGAGCACCCTGTTCTCCAAGGATTAATAGAGTTTGGAATGTGTAATTCATTCTTATGGTGATAAAAATCCTATTTTAACATTTAAAGCTTATTGATTTTTCTAGAAAGTGATTTAAAGAGATAGAAGTTTTAAAAAATTACATTTGAACACCTCTGGAATTACTTGGCAATGATGTTGTGTTATCAGTATGGAATATGGCATTAATGGAATAGATCATGTAACTGTGAATTATTTATGTGGCCTAGATCTTCTCAACATAGGTTTTATCTCTGCAGTGTGGATGAATGCTCATTTTTTGAATCACAAGCACACTGTTGTTACTTTCATTTTTACATTGCTTGAATAAGTCACTGTATATTGAAAAGGATATTTTTTGTCTCTTATCCATGATGGTAAAACTACTTCAATCATGTTGTAATAATTTGAATGTTACTCATAGTATTTTATTTCGTAATAATTTTCCCTGGGACATGTGAAAATGTATTTTTGAGTAGATCTGCACAATATAATGAGGGTAAAATGTACAGCATCTTTAAGAAGTGTTGATTGAAATTCTATGTGGGACCTGGTATGAATTATGATCTACAATACAGTCATTATAGGGCTTTATCCCCTGGATATTTCTTCGAGTTCAAATTTGTTGTGATTTAGGGCCCTATTTTATGTAGTTTGTCCATCGACCTTAAGGTACTATATTGGAAAACAGCAAATTGACAGTATCCTGACTTCTGGTTTGAAGGTTCCAGAATTGAACAGTCTTAATAAACCCGGATCAGCAATGAATTAAGTCTCACACAGAAAGGGTGATCAAGATGGCCATTATGGCAATGGCAAAATTTGACATGGATTCTCCTTGAAAGCTGGCATTAACAACCAACTTAACAAGACCTTTTGCCTTGTGTGATAACTGACACTAATATTCCCAAAGTGATACTCGGTTTATGTTAGCTCCCAAAAATAGATATCTCAGTGACTTCTGCAATGATTGGAAGAGTCCTGAGTGCAAAATGTTGCCTTTAATTCATTCATCTTTCAAAAGGATCTAATTTTAGTCAATTCACACATGTATCAACAATTGAGAAGTATTAAAATTTTGAGACATTCTGGTGTGTAGTTTGTTTTAACTGCTATGAATGTGTGGATCAATGAAATGCTAATTTAAAATATTAATAATTGTGTACTGTGCAGCTACAAGGTGTCACATCTAATTTAGTAGGTCATCAAATGGTGTGTGAGGCAATAAGCAGCATGTGTCCACCATCATGTGGATATTGAGTGCTGACAATTGTTTCACTTAGCCATTTTTTACATCTGAAGTACTGTTATGTTAACAGCAATGAGCAAACGTGGCTACTGTTGTACAGGTTGTGCTTAAAACAACTCTTGGAAATATCTGCACTGTTTTAAAACATTGGACTTCCATGCTATAGTGTTTTCTTTAACCTGATTTTATCATTCTGCACTGGAAGCACCCTGTGGTCCAGTCAGACTTCATTTGATTAGCTTGCTGAGCAGTAATGTGGTACAGTTTCCCTGCAGCTCCTTGTTTATTGAGCTTTTGGGCTGTCAGAGAGGTTCTCATTAGAGATGTGGTCCCCCTGCAGGAGAAAACAGTTGCGGGGGAAAAAAATCCAAACTGCTTTACATAAATTTCAGAATCAGAACATGAGAAAGCTCTTGCAAAAGTGCCGCATGCACCTTGTTTATGTAGGAGACTGATGCGTATGAATCCAAGAACTCCAAAGAAATTATGGTTGATGATTTAATGAGGAGCTGAAGAGCACATTTAAAATACTGTTGAAAAGGCCATTTGGAATTGTCTGATTCACAATGCCAATGTTATTGGTAATATTTTGTGCACAACTGCCCCTGAGAGTTTTCAGATAACCAAAGGCAACATTGAAGGTACAGACTATACAGTGACTACTGCAATTCAGAATAGAGGGGGTAGAATGATGGTGGAACTAGATTCAGCTTGTTTTCGGTAGAGATTTGGATGAATTCTTCAAAAGTAAAATCAACAAGACCATGAGGGAAGAGCCAGGGGATTGAGATTAATTGGAAAACTCTACCAAAATGCTTGCAAAGGCACAGTTGGACATAGAGGTGCCTTGTGTGCTATACTGTTACTTCTAAACCTTTTTAGACTCGGACAGTTTTTGTGACCCACCACAAGGTGCCTAAAGCTTGTGTTGATCGCAGTGAGGTGGGGTGAATGGTTTTATGGGTATTGCAGCATTAAAAATTCAATTTATGCTATTGTGCTGTTAAATTGTAGCTTTACGTAGCTTGAACCTGACACTCTCACTTGTTAAGTCAGGTTCCTGATTGTGTGTTGCTTTTATTTCAGCTGGAGGTCAGGAAT
Source organism: Pristis pectinata (assembly GCF_009764475.1). Taxonomy (NCBI): domain Eukaryota; kingdom Metazoa; phylum Chordata; class Chondrichthyes; order Rhinopristiformes; family Pristidae; genus Pristis; species Pristis pectinata. Next base: position 6,119,372 of record NC_067427.1, on the reverse strand, counting down.
GCCTTTTTAATACTTTGAAGTGTGACTCTTGAAACTAGATTTTCTGATTGGCATTATTATATTACTGGGAGTATCCCATTTACGTGCCTTGTTAAGCAGAACATTTATTTTAAATGTGTTCCTGCTGGTATTAAAATAACTGATTGGAAAATCTAGACTCTGAACTCAATTAAAATGTATTTTCATTTGGTGAAAAAGATTCTCTGCACTGCAGTGATTGATCTTGCTTCTTTATTTATATATCATTTTAATGTGGTGCCTTCCTGGTTAATGACAAAATCCAATAGATGCATGTGATTGTAATCTTGAAATTGATTAAAAGATCATTTACAATTTTGCAGTTTAGATTCCTAGCTTTGATAGGTTGTACTGTCATCCTTTTTGTCATTTAATTTATTCTGGGTTTTTTTTTTGCCTATTAGGAAGCTTCCTGTGTTTTCCCCCCTCCCCCTACTGTTTTCCGGTCCACCTCTTAACTCTGTCATCACAATTCTAATGAAAGGTGATCAACCTGAGACAGTGGTGTCTCTCACCATAGATGCTGCTGGACTTGTTCAATATTTCCAGCGTTCCATTGTATTTCAGCTTTACTTTTGTCGTATGCAAATTCGGATCAGGTGTAGACTACTTGGCCTCTTCAGCATGCTGAAGCATTTAATGAGATCGTCGATTAATTGTTCTCTGGTTGGTAGGCTGTGATTAGTGTGGTACTGCAGTGATTGATGCTTGAACCCTGGCTATTCACCATCTATATGAACAGTTAAGCACATATGTTGCTGATACAAATGTAAATGGATTGAATAGGATGTAGGAAGTCTTCAAGGGGACTTAGACCACCTTTGAGTGGGCTAGAACCTGCTGGGCACAATCTATTTTGGCAGATTGTGAAGTTATCCACTTTCATGCATAAAACAGAAAAACAGATGTGGTAATTTTGATATTCAAAGGGATCAGAGTCCTAGTACAAAAGCCCCTGAAAGCCAACATGTAGGTGCAGCCAGCCATTTGGAAGGTAAATAGTATGTGAACTGTAATTGAGAGTGAATTTGTGACCAAACTAAAGCTGTCTCACTGAAATTTGACAGGGCCTCAGTGAGATTGCACCTGAAGCATTGTTTTCAGTTTGGTCATAATTTAAAAAAAAGAAATCCTTTATGTAGAGGGAGTGCAGTAGAGATTGACTAGACTGCTTGCAGAAATGGTGGGTCTGCCACATGAGGAGAGATGGAGTGGACCAAGCCTCTATTCTGTAGAGCTTAGAAGGATGAGAGGAGATCTCATTGAAACTTGAAGCCTTACAGAGCTAAATAAGCTAGACACAGGGAGGGTGTTTCCTTCCCCTGGCTGAAGAATACAGAAACGGGTTGGTCTCCAAATGAGGTAAGCCATTTAGGGCTGAAATAAGGAGAATCTCTTCACACAAGGTGCAGAATTCTGTACCCCGGAGGGTCAGCCGTTTTGCTCAAAACAAAGGGCAACAGATTACTGGACAGTATGGGAATCAGGAGATATCTGAATAGTGGAGAAAAATGGTGTTTAGTTAGAAGATGACCAATCTTCTTGACAAATGGCAAAGCAGACACAAAGGGCCAAATGGTCTTAAGCTATTTCTTGTGTTCTCATCGTCATAAATGTAAAGAAGTATTGTATGTTTTGGTGAAGTACCTCCACTGCAGTCAGCTCATTTATATGCTGAATAGTGTTTTCATCTCAAAGTAAATTGGCAGGATTATACAAAGTGCACTCACAAATGAATATTTCTCTGTTTGACCACTTAAAAATTTTTTTTGTTGTTTTCCCTCTCACAGGGCCACATAGGTACCACAGCAACCAAAAATATTGATGTCTACCTCCCTATGCAGACAAGCCAAGATAAGATGCAGCCAATGACCGTGGTAACAATGGCAAATGCAAGAGTTCAAGATCTGATTGGCTTACTCTGCTGGCAGTACACCAGTGAAGGACGTGAACCCAAGCTGAAGTAATTAAAGCACCTTATTTCTTTTATGTAGAATGTTTTTATTTCCTTTTTTATTCCTGTCTTGTTTTGCAATATATTCAAACTTTTAGATTATACGCGTTCCCAGGTTACCAACAGAGTTAAGTAATGCAATTTTAGGTTTGATTTCCTTTGACGTCAGCAATTTTGTGTGCTTTCTTTTTATCAGTCAATTTTGTTTCATCTTGAGGGGCTTTCAACTTGGAATCTACAGTGCAATCTGCAGGCACAGATATCAAGAATTATTGTTGAGCAAAGGAGGGTGGGAAGATGTGCAAAATCAACAATTAGAAGTTTGAAAGGTTGTGGGAAGCTTTGCAGAGTTGTAGGGTGCACTGGAGATTGGCTGGAGTGAGTCAAGGAGCGATTTGAACGTGACAACTTGTGCTGGAACCAATGTACAATGGAAAGGATGATAGGCAAGCAGAATGCAATGACTTTTGGGCAAGTCAGAATTCTTTGGAGCCTGAAGTGGACCATCTCAAGGTGGGAGTTGAAATCGTCCAAGAGATGCCAAAGCATGAATAAAGGCTTAATTGGTACAGGAGCCGAAGATGGACTGGACATGGAAAATGTAAATGGTTTTGGTGAATAAATAAGTTGTGTTTTTTAAACTCGATTGTAGTTTGAGTTGGGAATTCTGAATAGCTTGCTATTCAGCAAGTCGAGCAGCATTTGGGGGTGGGAGTGGGGGCAGAGTTGTCAACATTTCGGATAGAAACTTGCATCAGGACAGAGAGTAGAGGGAAGATAGCCAGAATAACATTCCTGGACTGGTTTTGATTTACAGAAATGAAAGATCAAGTTTGAATCTCAGCACATCTGTAGGGCAATGGAAATTCAACTGAATTTAGAATTTTTAAAGTCTTACTGCCCATACCAGTGAAACTACTGAATTATCATTGAAATCTAACTAGTTCACCAATGTCACTCGGAATAAATCTGTCACCCTTGTATCCCTATGTGTGACTCCAGATCCATCACTATGGTTAACTCTTAACTACCTCCTGAAATGGCCTTGCAAGTAAGTCAATTTATGTGTTAATTGGGATAATCAGTGTCAGCTTTGCCAGTGACTTCCACATCCTGTGAATGAAGAAATAAAGTCTGCATCTGTTGTCAAAGAGAGGCATTAAAGTCGCTGCAAAGAAAGGATTGTCTGTCTGAAGGCAGTAGAGTACATCCTTGGGACCCTTGGAATACCCGTCCAGGAACTAGAGGGCTGTTTTTCACATGGATTGCCAATCAGGCTGGCTGCTTTATCAAGGGTAGTGTTTCTTGTGCTGTTGGACTTGCACACCCAAGGCAATGAGGACCCATACTTGTGCCTTGTAGACTAAAAGGTGTTAAAAAGTAAGGTGAGTCAGTCACCACAGATTTCCCAGCTGTGGATTTGCTCTTGTCAATGTGTTATTGATGTGGCTGATCCGAGCAAGTTTGTGGTAAATGTCGGGAATTTGGCAATGGTACCGCCATTGAATATCAAAGATAAGTGATAGGTTGTTTTTGCTGCTGATAATTGCCCTATGCAGGTGTAAATGTTACATGTGTTTATTAGCTGAAGCCTAAATGTTGCCTAGGTTTTTCTAACACTTCAGCTGCAGATGATTTAATTATGTAAAGTGTTATGAATAGAACTGAAGCTGTGCATTCACCTGCAAGTATCTCTGTTTCTGGGTGAACAATGGAAGTTGTGTTGAGATGAAGCAGCAAATGAAGATGGTTGGATTCAGGACACTGCCCTGAGGAACTCTTGGAATAATGTCCCGGGGCTTTGCCTGATTGCCCTCCAATAAGCGCAATGTTTGTGCAAGGTTTGACTCACAACTAGTGATAATTATTTGCGTCCCCACCCCCACCATTCTTATTGACTTCAATTTTATTAGAAATTGATGCTTCAGTTAATTAATCTGAAAGTACTTTCACCTTCTTGAAATTGGGTTCATTTGTCCACACTTGCACCAAGGCTGTAATGAAGTATAGAGTGGAATGATCCTGACAGAACTCAATCATGCAACAGTGAACACGTCATTGATAGGTGGCACTATCAGCAACCCTGCCATCATTTTGATAATGCGGGTATGCTGATGGGACAGTAGTTGGCTACCTTGGATTTCTTCTGCTTCTCGAAGTGGTGAAACTGTGGAATTCTCGACTACAGAAGGCAAATCAAGTCAAGTCATTAGTACTATATCCAACTTCAGTGTATTTAATGGCAAATGAGAACAAGTGATAGGAGAAGAAAGCAGGATGAGGTACTGACTTCTGATGATCAGCCATGGTCATGTTGGCAGGCGAGGCAGGCTGAAAGGGCCAAAAATCCAGATACTATATTCAACGTTTTGTGGATGGCATGTTCTGTTTTTCCAGTAGAATGCTGTTGTTTTAGACCTCAAACAGGAGGTTAGTTAAGGAGAGGGCAGCTTTTAACATTGTCTGGAGATTGTTTAGACCCATGGCCTTTGCTTGAGCACTGTTTGGTGTCAGTTTGAGAGAACTAGTGGATGACTGGCTTCTTTGGGGATCTGAGGAGGCTGAAATGATCATTCACTGGACACTTTTGCTTGAATATGGTTGCAAGCATTTAAACTTTGGCTTTTACACAGATGCTGGACTGCCCTGTCACTGAGTAACATTTGCCATCTCCAATGAGTTTTTCATTGTCAACCATGATTCATGGCTGGATATGGCAAACCTGAAGAGCTTTGATCTGATCTGTTTTAAATTTTGCCTTGGTTTTATGACTAGTGATAGCTGAAGTGTATCATGGTATTATAGTCTGCTGTAACATGATTAATTTTAATTGTTTTTCTTTTATTCTATCATAGGTTGTCACAATTACAGTTGGAAAGCATCATTGCTTAAGTTCTGTAGAGAAATATTTTCCACATATTACTAAGCTAATAAGGATGTGCATTTTTGCAAGAATTGGTTGTACTCAAAGTAGATAATATGATGGCTAATTGCTTTCTGGCCTCATCACATGGTTATTCCTTTGGCCATTGTATCCAGAAAAATAAGCATTTGCTCTCAATGATATTGGATATGGTTTCCATAAGCTATGAGCCACTCCTGAGACACTAGTGTTTTTGCTGTGTTTTCCCTTTTTTAAAACAAAATGCAGACCTTATTAATGCTTCTGATTTGTCACCAAGTTACCTCTCTGTCAGCCCCACCTTTTCCTTGCTCATTTTGTTGAGTGAGAAGATTGCTCCATGCCCTGCTAGTGGTGAAGAACCAATGGTTTCAGCTGAATGAATTGGAGCCCTCCAAAGTCAGAAGAAAAATAATAAACAGAACAATAAGGTCCATGATTCAATTTGTCCTGTTGTGACAATTAAATCTGTAGTAAGATTATTCTCTGAACTTGCAAATGAACCAAATCATCTGGATTTCATGACTGATTACATATTCATGAGCATAAATTGCAAAAGATTATTGAAATGTTTTGAGATTTCAACCAATGCACTTTAATGATAAAGAATTTGATGTAAAACAAGTTCCTGGTTTGTTCTTGAGCTTGACTTAAACTTTCTATAGTCATTCATTCACCTGAATCCATGCTCTCCTATTTACCAATCACTGACCTGCACTGGCTCCTGATTCAGCAGTAGCTCAACTTATAAATCTTCATCCTAGTTTTTAAATCTGGCTTTCATCGTATCCCTGTAACATTCTCCAGCCCGGCAACCTTTCAAGAGACATTCTCCTCCAATTCTAATGCTGTGCACGTCTGATCTTAGACACCCATGACAGAGTGACCACACATTTAACTGCTTTGATATTATTCCCACCCTTAACCCCTCTATCCTTCCCTCTTCCAAGGCACTTCATAAAACATGCTTCTTTGATCAAGCTTTTGGTCATTTGTCATAGTATCTCCATATGGCTGGTGCCAAATTTGGTTTGGTAAAACACCTGTGAAGTGTTGTGCGACTTTCCTTTAACTGTATTAAAGCCACTGTCAATTTGTAATTGTTGAATTGTATCAAAAAACATCATAACTTATTGTGCCCTGGTCGTTTGGAATTAATTTGTTATGCAAATTAAGCCATTGTTTCATGATGGCCTTGGTGATCTTATGAAGGTACCCAACCACCTACCTGTTGCAACTATTTTCCTGAAACTCTCCTGCAATTTGGAAAATCTTAAAATATTCCTTGAATCAGCATTTAGAGTTCTGTATCTTTAAATGGCCCAATTTACTACTGGCCCAGTTTACTACTGCCTCAAATAGCCCCTCCGTGCTCCATCACCCCACCTTCAGATTGTTGATCTCACAAAATCTAAAGTGCGGACATTCGGTGGAAAAAGTGGAATTGTCATTAAGGATCAGCAATGATATTATTGAAGGTTGGCTTGTATTCATTTTATTAAATGGTAATCATCAACAATTATCATTTTGTAAAATCACCTCTGTTTGCCTGTCGATGCACCAAAGGGTTCATTAGAATTCAGAAGGTTGGGGAGTAGGATAATTTGGAAACTGATGATAGTTTGTCCGCTCCGAAGTAATTACTATTGTTATAGTAAGTTTAACTGAGCAAGTTAGAAAGTTGAATGGAAAATTTATGGAAAAACATTCACAATGATGGGACTTAAGTGTGCTGAATTGCAAAATGGACAATTGCATGACAGACTGAAAACTGAGACAGACTTTTACTAAGCTATTGAATTCTTTGACTTCTGCCTGTTGTGACACACAAAAGGTCATGGTATCAGAGGTAAGGTATTGGGGTAGATAAAAGATCGGTTGGCTCATTGGAAATGAGAATATTCACAATTAAATTAATTTCTGAGTGGCGAGATGTTGCGAGGGACGAGCTATGGGGAATTGTGCTGAGGCTTCAAATTTTTGCAACTTGAAAGAACTGTTAAATTTGTCAATGCAGAGAAACTAATTTGTGAAGTGGATACAAGGAGGCTAGAAAGGAATAGAAATGACCCATTTTGGCAGGAAAAACAACAATCTAAATGAGAAGGGTACACAGTTCTGAGGTGTGCAGAGATCTAGGTGTCCTTGTGCTTAACTCAGAGGTAAGATATAGCAAGAAATTAGGAAAGCTGGCAGTGTTACCATTTGTTTTTGATGCATACGTAGGAAAATTCTGCTTGGAGCATTCGTGAGATCACACCTGGAATACTTTGTATGGTAATAAAAGCAGAAAATGCTGGAGAAACTCAGCAGATTAGGCAGCATCTGTGTAAAGAGAAACGGTGTACATTTCAGGTTCTGACCCTTGGGCCCAGCTGTGAACGATATTGGTTTCCTTGTTTAAGAAAGCATGTTTAAAAAGTTGGTACTTTTCAGAGCAGGTTTAGGAGACTAATATCTGCAAAGAATTGGTAGTCTTGTGTGGAAAGATTGGATGGCCTAGTCTGCTGGAGTTTAGAAGCATGAATGGTCTCCTTCCTGTTTGAAATACAACATTGAGAGGGATTTACACATGAGAGGATATTTACTCTTTCTGGAAAATGCAGAACTATTTAGAATTAAGGAATCAGCAATTTTAACTCGGCGAGACAACCTTTTCTCAGTTGGACTAGTGAATTGTTGACCCTTCATTCCTCAACGGGTGGTGGAAACGGTGTATGAATATTTTTAAGGCAGACATAGATGCTTCGTAAGCAAAGGTGAATTTACTCTGGATAGGCAAGAATACGGAGTTAAAATTATAATCAGATCAGGCTTGAGATGATGATTGGCCTGCTCCCACTCCTAATTCACTTGCGTGTCTGCTTTTGGTTGCTTTACATCACTGCCTTCAACTCAGCAAAACATGCCCTCCGTCCCCAAAATATCTGATATCATCATCGACTGCTCCTTCTCACCTGGATCTATCTCGGGGCTTACCAGTTAGCGACAAGCATGTGAATATTCTTTCAATTTTCTAACCGACATAATTATAAAACACTCATCCATTCCCTTTTAGTCTTGGATACCAACACCACTCTCCCAGCTTTTGTTTTACATCACTTATTAGAATATTGCAGATATGCTTAATCCAATTGCAATCAATGTTTAAATGGAATTTGATTGAATAATCAATCATTCTCACTGTTCCCTTCAGCCTCTCTTGGAACTGGTTTGGTTTTAATCAATCTGTGGTCATCTGGGGTCATTCTTGAGGTCAAATATGTTAATGGTCTTCCTGACAAGAACTGTCTGTTATCAAGAGAATAAGTTGTGCTTTGGAACAGGTTGTAGGTTTTGCCAGTGGGTCAGTTGTTTTATGACCTGGTACACGAATGGTGTATATTAAAAGAAAACCAAAACTGCAGATGCTGAAAAATCTAAAAAAACAGAAAATACTGTCAACACTCAGCAAGTCAGGCCACATATGTGGTGAGGGAAATGGAGCTGATGTTTCAGGCTGAAGACCCTTCATCAGGACTGGGAAGGATTGGGTTGTGTGAGTTTGTTTGGGAAAGGCCCTTCCTAAATTTTTTTTTGAAGAGGAAGCGAGGAAGGTAATGAGGACAGCTGGTCTGATCTAGTCTACGTGGATTTTGGCATGACATTTGACAAGGCCCCACATCAGAATCAGGCTTATTATCACTGATGGGTCGTGAAATATGTTGTTTGTGGCAGTAAGACACAACGATCACTAAGTCACAAAAAGAAATAAATAATTCAGAAGAGGGATAACGAGGTAGTGTTCATAGACTGTTCAGACATCTGATGGCAGAGGGGAAGAAGCTGTTCCTAAAATGTTGAGTGTCAAACTTGGAAAATAAGACCCAATGTGAACCAAAGGAAAATAAAAGTTGCGTGCGAAAATGATCCTAATCGCACTAATAATGGTTTATGTGACTTTTTGTGATCGGGAGGATATATCTTTGCAGTTTATATCTATCAATGATTTAAAGTTAAATATGATTAAGAAGATTGCTTTTGGTGATATCAAGGAAGGAAGCTGTAAACTGCAGGAGGATATCAGTGGAATTTGAGGGTGGAAAGAAATGGCAAATGGAATTTGGTCTGGAGAATATTGACGTAATGCATTTGGAGAGATCCACAAGGTAATGGAAATATTGATTTACGAGGATGTTGCTGGGATTGCAGAATTTTAGCTGTGAAGGAGGATTGGCTGGACTGGATGTGTTTTTAGAGCAGGAAAGGCTGAGATGCATAAAATTTGAAAATGGAAAGAAAGGATTGTGTACCTTTGCGGCAAGGAGCATGGGTTTAAAGTGTCAGTAGAAAGATTAGAGGCTGGGGGTGGGAGAGAAGTGGGATGATAATTTTGTACCCGGTGGTTGTTGGAGGATCTGGAAGGTGCTTCACTATTTGAAAGTGTGATGGATGCAGTATCTTTCAACCATTTTAAAAAGTAGATCTACATTTGAAGTGCAATAAACTGGAAAGCTCCCAAGTAAAAGTGGAGACACGAATGACTGCAGATGCTGGAATCTGGAGCAATGAACAGTCTGCTGGGGGAGCTCAGTGGGTTGAGCAGCATCTGAGGGGGGGAAAGGAATTGTGAATGTTTTGGGTCAAAACCCTGCATCAGAACCTAATCAGGATTGGCTGGATAGCTCCTTGTTGGTTGGTGTTTACATGGTGATGAAAGAATTGCCATAACTAACATTTGGGATATTTGCTTTTGCTTGTTGCTTGCAGAAATAGTAAAATGTGTACAGTCACTGACAGAAGCAGTTTTCCCACCAACCAGATATAATATTTTGGTGCTGTAAGGAGATCTTCCATCCGATCCTTTATATAAATCAAAATCCAAATATCTAAAAATGAACAAAAACTTAAGGATAATATTTGAAAAGGTGCATGTGCTCAAGTGTTAGTCAAAGTATAGTTCATTGTCATATGCACAAGTACATGTGTGCACAGGTACAATGAAAAATTTATTCCACGTCGGATGGTTTAGGCTGTGCTCTTGCTAGTGGCTGCTTCTCCCGGCGTTTCTTCAATGGAAATATAACAGGAACTGATGGCAAAGTCACCCCCAACAAAATGGGTAAAATGGGGAGGGACTTTCAAGATAAATACTGGAGTATGCTACTCAAACAGAAAAATCTGAGATAGGCAACCCTTGCACTTTGCTTCCTTGTTGGAGTGTAATTATTAAACATGTTTCTGTTTCAGTATCATTTGTTTACAAATATTAGCCATTCTAAAACTGTGATTTACATTATCATTAGTGCAGTGTCAATATCTGTTTTACTTAAAGTAGAAGTGAGTCATGACAACTGGTCTCATATCACTTTCTTTGTATTCTGTATTTATAATGTCATATTTGAACTGATTTGTGGAAATTTTGTGGATTAATTGGTGAAATTGCAAATCAGTTAGTCAGTTCAATAATTCATTGTCAAGTCAAATCAATAAACTTTGTAAATCAACTCAATTTATTCATAAATGATCTGTAGATCAAGTGACCAATTAAACAATTAGCATGCACTTTGTAATTTATTAATTGAGAAATCAATCATTTAATTAAAATTCCAAATTTAAACCACACATTTTAGAAGCATACTGGCACATGAATAATGGAATAATATTTTACTCGAGTGGTATTTGTGCCAGCATTTTGTAGCCAGTGATACCGTGACTGCAGGGAGAAGGAAGAGAAATGAGTTGATCCATTAGCCCTCCCTGCCCCTCCCCAGTCCCCCGACTGTCACCAGCAGAAATTTGAAAAGCGTTTTGGCTTAACTACTTTGAATATCTGCAGACCTTGAATATTCATTTAAAAATAATACATTTTGTTAAACATGGTGCTTGTCCATTATCATGCAAGTTTGGTCTGGAGAAGGAAATGTCTCGATCTTTGCTTGGATGCATTTGGGCAGCTACACAGTAAGGCATTTGGTTACCAGCTCAGTCTCGAGCTTCGACACTGCTCACGTTACTGACTTCATGACTTAATGCTTTTGACAAGATCCTATATGGTAGACTGGTCCAGAAGGTTAAGCCACAAGGGATCTGAGGCATGTTGGCAAACTGGATCCAAAATGGCTTAGTGATGGGAGGCAGAGGGTAGTGGTCGATAGGTATTTTTCTGTCTGGAAGTCTGTAACAAGTGGTGTACTGCTGGGTTCCACGCTGGGACCTTGGTTTTGTAATATATAATGACTTGGTTGAGAATTTAGGTGGTCTGACTAGTAAATTCGCAGACAACACAAAAATTGGTAGAGCCATAGACAGCGACGAAGGTTGTCTCAGGATACAGCAGGACGTAGAACATTACAGCTCAGTACAGGCACTTCGGCCCGCAATGTTGTGCCAACATTTTATCCTGCTCTAAGATCTAGCTAACCCTTCCCTCCCACACAGCCCCCCCATTTCTCTATCATTCATGTATCTATCAAAGAGTCTCTTAAATGTCCCTAATGTATCTGCCCCCACAACCTCCTCCAGCAGTGTATTCCATGCACCCACCACCTTCTGTGTAAAAAAAAAACTTATCCCTGACATCCCCCCTGTATTTTCCTGCAATCACCTTAAAATTATGTCCCCTCGTGTTAGCCATTTTCGTCCTAGGAAAAAGTCTCTGACTGTCCACTCGATCTATGCCTCATATCTTGTACACCTCTATCAAGTCACCTCTCATCCTCCTCTCCAAAGAGAAAAGCCCTAGCTCGCTCAACCTATCCTCATAAGATATGCTCTCCAATCCAGGCAACATCCTGGTAAACCTCCTCTGCACCCTTTCTAAAGCTTCCACATCCTTTCTATAATGAGGCGGCCAGAACTAAACACAATACTCCAAGTGTGGTCTAACCAGAGTTCTGTAGAACTGCAATATCACCTAGTGGCTCTTGAACTCAATACCCTGACTAATGAAGGCCAACACACCATACACCTTCTCAATAACTCTATCAACCTGCGCGGCAACCTTGAGGGATCTATGGACGTGGACCCCAAGATCCCTCTGTTCCTCCACACTAAGAGTCCTGCCATTAATCTTGTATTCTGCCTTCAAATTCGATCTCCCGAAGTGTATCTCTTCACACTTATCCGGGTTGAACTCCATCTGCCCAGGTCTGCATTCTATCAAGCTGGAAGGTTGGGCAGAGCAGTGGCAGATTATTTAGTCCAGGCAAGTAACGTTACGCATTTTGTGAAGTCAAATTTTGGTAGGACATATTGAATAAATGGCAGGGACCTTTGGACCATTGATGTACTGAGACCTTGGGTGCTGAAAGTGGCCACACAGGTAGTAAAAAAGCCATTTGTATGTTTGCCTCTGTAGGTTGAGGCATTAAATATAAGAGTTGGGTCGTCATGTTGCAGCGGTCCAAAAGGTTGGTTCGACCTCATTTGGAGTATTGTGTACAGTTGTGTCACCACACTACAGGCAGAATATAGTAGCAACAGAGTGTGTAGAAGAGATTCACCAGGATGTTGCCTGGAATGGAGGGCTGTAGTTACAAAGATTTGGATGGGCTGGGTTTATTCTCACCGGAATGCAAGAGGCTTAGGGGTGATCTTAGAGAGGTTTATAAAATTATACATTGGATCGATTTTTTTTCCCCCTAGGGCAAGAGAGTCTAGAACAAGTGGGCACAGGTTTAAGGTGAGAGGAGAGAAATTTAATGGAGGTTTGAGGGGTAAGTTTTTCCACATAGGCTGGTGGTTATCTGGAACAAGCTGCCTGAGGAGGTGGTAGAGGCAGGTACAATTACTATGTTTACAAGGCATTTAGACAGGTACTTAGATGGGAAAGGGTAGAGGGATATGGGCCTAATGAGAGTAAATAGGATTAGCATAGATATGCATCACGATTGGCATGGATGAGGTGGGCCAAACCAGCAGTACAATTCGATGATTCTAGGATCTTTGAATAAGATTCCCCTAAGCACATCAATTTAATATTTGGGTCCAGTTTTGATTCATCTTGGACTGTTGAAACTATACTTGTTGGTTTGACTTTCTGGTCAGTTTTGGAGCACCTGGTAATGATTATCAGGCTACTGGAATAGTACAAGTACACGTCCTTTTTTGTGTAATTGTGAAACAAGTTTGTGTTATGTCAGCATTAACCATGGGTATCTTGGGCAAAGTATAGCACAATGGATGTTGTAGTTCTCAATTTTCATCAGTACTTCCAGAGGAAGAAAAGATGCATTTAGTTTATGGTCAAGTATACATTTTGAGATCATGCATTCTGATCAGCTTTGCTACCCATAATCCAATGTTGCAGGATTCAACTCTCATCTTGACAACCTTAAATTAATTTTTCACTTCTGGACTGGAGAAAATTGAACAGCAAATGAAGTGGTTACATGTTTGAGGAATGCATTTACAATTTTTTTTGTTAGTGGTGAAATATCAATTTTCTTTAAGATGTATAAAAGTTGCTTGTTTCTATTGATGGTTTAATCTATTATGTGTGTCTTTGCAAATAGATTATAGATCTTAAAGCTCTTTGTCGCGGTGGAACAGTTATCCAAGCTGCAGTCATTTGTCAAAAGGTATTATAGATTATGGAAGTAAGAACAAAAATTGCAGGAAATGTTCAGCAGGTCAAGCAGCATCTGCACAAAGAGAATAAGTTAATGCTTCGAGTCAATGACGTATCATGAAGTTAAAGGAACAAGTTTCAGGATACAATGGAATGTCTGACCGGATGAAAAGTTGACTAAATGACTGAATGATCAATGTACAAAACTGAAAAGGAGAATGATACATTCCGATAACCAGAATCATCATGAACTTGTTGGATCGAGGACTGAAGTGACAATCAGCCAGGGTTTGATTTGCAAACTGAAGAGGTATTTTTCAGAGCATTCATCCAACCTGCATTTGCTTTGCCAAATGTGAAAGGGGCCACATTATGAACAACAAACTGTGTCCTAAATTGGAAGTACCAGTAAATCACTTCCATGTAGAAAACGTCTCTGGCCCTGGATGGAAGGAAGAGAAGATGCTGTATCACTATAGTAGTTGCAGAGGAAGATGCTGTGGGAAGGGGAAATGGTGTTGGTGATTGAGGACTGGAGCTTTACATTGAGGAGTGAATTCTAGTAAAGGGGGTTTGAGGTGTTCTGGATGGTGGGTGTCATGCCGGAAGTGCCAAAGATTGTGGAAGCTGGTATTTTGAATGTGGAAATGGTGAGATCAGACTTGAGGTTCAGTTGAGAAGGGAAGGGGTGACAGAATTGTGGGAAATGGAACGGACATGTTCAAATGCTGTCATTTATGGTAAAAGAGAATGGAGGAGAAAGGGGAGGTGTTGAAAAGACCAGCATGAAAGGTGGAATCGGAGCAAATGTATCTGAGATTAGGCATCCAAAGTGGAGGCCTTTGCAGAAAGCAAAATGGGTGCAATTGTAATTGAAGTGTTGGATGCCTTTGCTTGTTGTGGATATTGACTTTATTCTGCCCTGAGGAATAGGGACTGAAGTTGAGAAAAAAAACGTTTGGAGATGGGGGCAAATGAAGTTAAGGGGTGGGTGAAAATTTGGCAGAAAAGTTGATTCAAAATTTCAGTTCAGATTGAGAATCTGAAGCGGTGAGTGAAGGAATCCAAGAACATTTGAAAATCCTTCTAAAGTCACCTAAAGCTAGGACATGTAAAAACCATCCAAGCAATATCTTTCATTTGTTGGAATTAGCTGGTGTCAAAGGAAACTTGTCCTATGCAAGAACTGTTTCAGTTCTTTGGAGGTCTGAGGGGTAGGGTCTGGTTTGGCACACTGAAGCTGAGTGCCCATGGCCCATCTTGGGGCTGGAGATGAGCAGGGATTGGACGGCTATGTTGAAACTCATCAGGTTGGTGAAGTGTGGTTTCAGAAAGCTTTCTCTTTCATGATTGGACAAAAGGAAAAGGCAAAAATGGAAGAGCAAGAAATGAGCATCTTGTGGAAGGGAATTTGATGAGGAACAAAAGTTTGCAGGCATGTTTTTAGAATGTTCATATAAATGAAAATTGAAGAGAAATGGAAAAATGAAGAGACATTTCTATTCAAATTGTGATGCAGCTAAGAGATAGCTGAGTTTGCAATATCCTTATAATTGTTAATACTTTCTGACCCTTTTCCCAAGTTTTATAAACAATATAGATGTATAATACTTTCATGCAGACATTTTTCAACTGAGTTACCGCATTCAAATAAGATAATGTACACAGTCTTAATTTTCTGGCCCTGTAGTTTTTACATATTATAATTTTGTCAATTTTACACGTCACTGAATTCAATATTGTTGGATGGTACAAAGTCAAAATATTAATATGATAAACATGATTTGAAACCTAAATTATAAGCATAAAGAGTTGTGTAGCTTTGTTGTAAAATGTCATGCCTTCATGCCGCTTGGTCCTGCAGGATTTGATACTTGGGATAGCAGAGTTAAAAGCCAACTCATGGAAACATATTTTCCCCATGTTTTCTCATGGCGTTTTCTTTAATTTTATTGAATCCACCTCTGAGTTACCATGCAAGTATTTTCTTACCATTGGGTTATATTATTCACCGTGTAGTTTGATAGACCAGCAGTGAAGTAGATTCCCTGGATGCTGAATGGTAGGGCAGAGGAGTGGGAAACTTCTGAAACATCTTTGAATTTTAAAGAAGAAACATTAAATTTGTTAAAATTACTTTTATTCTGGAGTATTTATCTTACTCCGACTTGCTCATTATTAAGTAAATAAATCATGTCACACCTCATCGTCAGAGCATCCGACAAGTACTTGAGTTCCAATGGACAGCTTTTAACGTAGTTACTATCACAGTGTAGCTGAATACAGAAACCAGTTTGCACACAGCAAGTTCCCACAAGTGGCCATTGACACCATAATCTTTTTAGGGCATAACTGTTGGAAAGGACAAGGAAATTTTCCTGCTGTCTTAAAATATCATGGGGTCTTTATCGTGCACTTAAGAGCTGATGAGATTTTGGTTTCAATTGTTATCCAAAAGACAGTGCTTTGTGCTACAGTGATGTATTAAATTGGATTACAAAGTCGAGCTTCTGACCTTGGGTGAAAAGTACTACCACTGAACCATGGCTGATATGTTTCAGATGTAGGTGTATTGATGTGATTGTTAACCTGACCTCCAGTAGATTCCTCTTGGAGAGCCATGGATGTTAAGCAATGTGAGTGAATGCAGTGTACAAAATTATGATATTCCATTTTATTGGAAATTCAATTCCAAGAGAAATTTTAGTGTAATAAATCATGCTGCTGTAGTGGGTTTGTATATTGAACTACGGCACAGTTGATTGCAATGGAATGCAAGTTCACCTAAATGAGATTGATGAAGTCTTGAGTTTTGTGAGACTTTCTTTTGTCCAACTGCTTGAATGTTCTGATTCCATCAGTTCTCGGGGTCCCTTCACTGTTGAAATTAGGTCCTGGGTTCAGGGAATGTTATAATGATCACGTCAACTCTGTATTTCCACTTCCTGATGTGACGGATCAAATGACTTTGTTGATGGAGGTTCAATAATCGGGGGTTACCTTGACCTTGAGTTGCCATGTATCCTTATTGTACAGCTTGGATATATTTATTTTTTGTCTCATGAGCATTGGTGAAGATTGATGGTTATCCAAAAAGTAATTTTGTTTGTGCTGCTTCTAAATGGATAAAATAAATTGGATAAATAATTTGACTCTTGAAAAAGTATTCAAGTTTTAATTTATATTGGAGCTAATTTAAAAATTGCAATAAAGAGGTAGGAAAATAGCAATTATGTCAAGTACAGATTTGTCAATATTTCATTCACATGAAACAAATTTTATGATGGTAAAATAATGCTGTTATATCGTTATGGGTATTTTGGAGAGAAAGTGTGTTGGAGGTCTTCAGTGATGTTTGTTAATTATTTTGGTCTGATCTAGTATCAAAACATAAGCTCCTTGTTAATTGTCTGGTCGCCCAGTTGGAATGGATCAGATATTCTTTAATCAAATACCTGAATTTTAAAAATAGTTTTTTGGGCACTGCTCAGGGGTGCGGAGGACTAGGTGAGAAATAAAAACTAAGAAAGAACATGACTGTCTTCACTCTGCCTGAACTATTGTTTATAGTTGATAGAAAACCAAATGAAATAACTAGAAAGAATAAGATCCAGGGAATATGCTGTTGTTGGTGTTTTGTTCTGCTTATACCTGAGGTATTTAAAGAAATTTATGTATGCCTGTTGGAAAGTAATATATATTTTCTCTATATTTGTGACACTTCTTATTTCAGATGCTGCATTTTACTTTGAATGTTCCTTTGTGCATAGGGAGTAAGAAGCTAATTATTACAGCAATTGTATTCCCTCTGCTTTAACTGAAAGTTCCCCATTCAGCGAGCAGCTTCTGTCTCTTTGTACCACCAGCCACAGCATTCTAAGGCTGTCTTCTGGCTGTAGTGTGTCTCATCTGTCAGTATATTTCTGTAAGTCTCTCGTGTTCTGGTTGCCTGCTGCACTCAAATGCCAAAAGAATGTAAATGTTTAATCGTCTCTAAAATAAGATTCTCACTAACCATTAAATATTGGTCTGGACTGTTTTGGAAGCATTTTGTCCACGGTTAAGTAGATTAGGTTTTAAAAACGTGTGCTCTGGTGAACATTGCTTTTTCTCGATGCTTATTAGCAGTTGAGCGTTCCTACATTTCAAATCTGTGAACCACGATGCTGTTTACTAAGAAAAGAATACGAATGATGCCAAGGGATATGTTGGCAAAAATACCAGTGGCATGGTGGTTTTCTCTAGTTTTCTGCCAAAGTCAGTGTTCTGCTTACAAACATGAGTGGGAAGCAAATGTGTTAAAATGTAAGCTATTGCACTGTTAGATTTATTTGGAGGTCTCTTTTCCCCAAAGAAAATTACTTTTCTTTTTAAAGCAAAGCACTTTGTCTTTTTTCTCCTCAACCATGCACTCTTGCCCAATCAGGCTTTTGTTCATCAGCAGGAGGTTACTGCAGCCAGACCCAGACCACTGCAGTCAGTTGACCACTGGTAATTTGACTTTTTCTTATGCTTCCTGTTTCTTCATTACAGTGAAAATGTGGATGTCTACTGCCTTCACATTGCAGAGGACGATGGAGAAGTTGATGGAGATTTTCCACCATTGGATTCCAATGAGCCGATTCACAAGTTCGGCTTCAGTACACTGGCATTGGTTGAGAAATACTCACCGCCTGGGCTGGCAGCAAAACAGTCTCTCTTTGTTCGGATGTAAGTTTAAAAAAAATATATTAACCGTTATATTTTAATGTTGACACTATTTCCACTTTGACCCAGTACATTTTACTTGGTGAAAACAATGCACTTTAATAGGCTTGATAAAATTTTATAAATATCAAGTTGTATTGTTAACCAGTTGAATGATATTCCACCACATGTGAAAAATGTAGTTTAATAGAGAATCCTTATTCTGCTTTACAGAACCTTGTGCAAACTTCCCAAATTCACCGAAAAACATCACATATGAAAAGAGCAATTAAATATCTGTTTTTCAAAAAACTGTTTAAACTGGGGATGTTTCAAGTAATTCGATACTGATGAATGTTTTATTTTGCTAAAAGTTATAATTACGCACGTTTCCTCTGCAGTGTTTAGTTAGTACTACTCCTGTTGATTCCTGATGTTTTAAAGAATTCTCTTAAGGGCCTCTGCAGTTTATTTAATGATCAGTAGACAAATGGACAAATATCTGCAGTCATGGTTTCTTAAAGAAATCAAAATGAGCCTTCTGATTTGACTCTGATTACAAACTCAGAACTAAGATCAACATTTGCTGCATTTGATTTTTGTCTATGTTATTAGTCATGCATTTGTATAATTACCAACCATTCATGTCACTTTTAATTCTGCATAAGATCTTTGGTATACATTGATTAAAAATACAAGGTTGATGATAAACATGCAGTTTCACCCACAGCACCATTGGCATAGTACATCGATTGGTAGAGCAATAACCATGCTCAATAACTTGAAATATATTGCTTAATTAACCCTTAACTGATTATAATTCTATATTTAAGATTAATCTGTGTATTTTATTCACTTGTTTGAGAGTAAAGGAGCTATTTGTGCCCACACGTAAATGTATATTTTTTTAAACATTTAGTTTTTCCAGATTTTGCACTTTCAGGGTACAAAATCTGAAAAATATAACTAAAGTAAAATCTATCTGAATTTAATTAGAACAAAATGTTGGTAAAATTACTCCTAGCTTCCATTATGTCAGTGCACTTTTACTGATGTAGTATTGCATCCTTTGAAGGCTTGTTCTAGTTGTTAAGAATGTTGAAAATACCTTTTTGAAATCTGTGTAAATAGGGGGTGCCTTAGGGTCAATATATTTGGTCAGCAATTTATTTACTTTATTTCCTTGGAATTTACTGAATAGTTTGTTGCATAACATTTTCTGATGCCTTTTTTTTATTCATCTTTCCTTTATTTGAGAAATTACATATTGCAGCTGCAAAGTCTTTCTTTGAGCCAGTACTGTCTTATACTGTGCACCAGTATTTGATCTGGCTGTGTGCCAGCTGAAGTTCTTGCCCTTCACATTTTTTGAGTATTACAATAGTTTGTTATTCTAAAGCCAGATTGTTGTTCCAGTCAGAAATCTTACATATGGACTTAACGTAGATTTAGAATAAGTAAACCTGACATGGTTTCCTTTTTGGCAGGAGATTCTGTCTGGAATTTTTTTTTAAGTTTTTACTTTTCTGGAAACTTGGAGAATGCCGTTCAGATGTTCAAGGCAATACTCTGAAATGACAAATAGGACTAGTCTAGTCTTTTTCATGTTTAATTTGATATAAGGATCGCAAAATAGAGAGTTTGAAGTTAAGGTCAAGTTGGCCATGCAAAAATGGTTTCGGTTATATTTGAAAAACTGGTGTCAAAAATGATTTTAAAAAATACAATGTTTAACCCTAGGTGGAATAGGTACTGGGTTACCATGCTAAATGATGTCTATATACATTGCCCCAGTATTACTGTGCATACATCTCGAGACACAAAAGGATTTGAAATTCATGGTTCTTTTCTGAAATTTCCACTTAATGAAATAGAATTCACATGCTCCCACTTGATCTTTTTTTTAAAGTATGCATATTCCTTCCTTGCTCTGAAGTTAATTGTGTTGTTATCTTAAAAGAGAACCCAAAAGTAGTCTTCGAGCATGTGAACAATGATTCACTAAGGGCAAAGAAGATGGCAAATTCTTGGTCTAGGGCAAGACTATGTATTTAATGAGTGGTTGATAAATCTTTGGGTTGAAAATTGAAAGGCAGAATATATCTAAAAGGCTGGCTTTATTTAGAGTGGGTAAGTTGCCTGGTTTCTGGATGGTTTAAATCCAGGGTTTCTAAGGGTGATGAACAGAGGACTTGTCATAATCTTGAGACAGGAAAGGGGAAAATGTGATATCCTTCAAGAAAGGATGCAGGAACCTTCCAAGTTACTGATCAATGTACATTGGTGTTCCATAAGGCTTTAGAAATTGGGGGAAGAAATGAACAGGCACTTGGAGAGGTTCAAGTTATTTGAAGAAAGGCGGGATGGATTTGTACAAGTCAAATCCTATTTGACTGACCCAATCAGAATTTTTTGATGCATAAAGAGGTTGAAAGGAATGCAGTGGATATTGTCTGTATGGATTTTAAGAAACCATTTGACAAAGTGCTACACTAGGCTGGCTTACAAATTTGAGGTTCATGAAATAGTGGGATTAGTTTCAATTTAGATTTTTTTATAATGGCTTAAGTATGGTGGGGGGGGGGAAGCAAATTGTGGTTTTGCCCACTGGTCAGTGGTAGAGGATGTTTCACAAGGGTCAGTGCAAGGACCGCTGCTGAGAGTAACATGTTAAAATTTGCTTTTGATGCATTCTTGGCACAGTGACTGTGAGAGAGGGAATGTAGACTTAATGGCACAGTTCAAAAATGTGCTGGAACAGAGGAACCTGGGGATCTGTATGCATAGATCTTTGAAGATTTAAGGACATATTGAGAAACTGGTTAGCAAAACACATGGGGTCTTGGGTTTCCGAAATCAAGATATGGAGTACAAAAGTGGGGAAATTGTACTGAATTCAGAAAAAGCTCTGGTTAGGCAACTAGAGTCTGATGTCCATTTATGTATACCGCACTCAAGGATGTGAAGGCTGTTAAAAGGGCTCGGAGGTGGTTTACCGAGGTGGTTCCAGAGACAAGGAATTTGAGCGACATGGTGAAGTTGGAGAAGCTTGTGTTCTCAGTGCTTGAGTAGAGTGGATTGATGTGCCCAAGATTATGACAGATTTCGATAAGGTAAAATAATTGTTCCCATTAACTTGATGGTACCCAGAGAAGGACACGCAGCATTTAGGTTTGGGGCAAGCCACATACAGGTGGATGTGGGTAATAATGACCTGGAACTTTGGGCTTCCAAGGATGGTGGAAGCAGAAATGATAACAGATTTCAAAAGGAAATTGTGCAGGCCTAACGGAGATAAACTTCTGCAGGGCCTCAGATAAAGCAGTGGAATGAGACTGATTGGATTACACTGCAGAGCTGACAGGGACTAGGTGGGCCAAGTGGCCACATTCTGTTCTGTAACCTTGATGATGCTGAACTTTTGGATTTTTTTTTAAAGTAATGTATGACAGTAATGTTCACATGCTATATATCCATCAATTTCATTGAGACCAATGTTGTGCATTTACACGATGGTCTTTTGTAAAACAAAATGTGAACCTCATTTGGATAAAGTTCCAAGCAACTTGACAGAAAATTCCAACTGTTTGCAGTTGAATACCATCTAGGTAAGATAAGAGGGAAGTGGTCACTGGTGAAACTGCAATCAAGGACTCGTCTTTGAAGGAAGCTGCTGATGATTTGGATGACCTTAGGAGTAAAATATTAGTTGTACAGGTTGGATGCTTGTTTGTATGAGAGGTGGGAAGGTGTATCTCTATATTTAAGGGAAAAGGAAGGAGAATGAAGGTATAATCTTAGCGAGCACCTCTCTCAATCTTATGGGAGCATTTGGTCTGATGGGTACTTTCATACTGATGAAGTAGATCAAAGAGATGACATTTATCTTGTCATAATCCTGTTAACAATTCTTTTTCAAGTAGTATTTCTGTAATGCTGCAATTCTAATTGTTTTTCTATTGCACCCATACAGAATTTAACACACTGATTACAAAATGTTAAATAACTTAAAATCATGTCTGCTTACTCTTTTAGATTAAGTGGTGATAAGCACATAAGCACGTCATACAAGTTGCTACCAGTGAGTGATTTTGAAACTTGATTGAAAAGGCTAAATGGGCATTTTTTTTTTATTTATCAGTGTTAAGTTCTGTAGTGGTGCAAAACAGCCAAGCATTTAAAATGTAGCGATCAAGGAAGTATAGACTTGAGCTGACATTGTATCTTTTGTGCTGATTGAAGGAAAATGGAAATAGAGTATAATTTTAATGTGTTGAACATACAAAAGTTCTTTTTTATAATTTGGGTCTTGGTCTATAGTTATACATTGCATTTTATTTGAATAAGCCTTTCTTACAAATTTTTGTTCTATGTTTCAATGCCTTTTCATATTTTTGTTTTCCTCCTGATATTCTCCTAGGCATCTAATTCCAAATAAACCTAGCTCAATTATACACTTCTCCCGATGGAATCCATTATCACTGCTCTGAAACTGCCAGATGTGTAGGCATCATTTTACTTCATATTGGTAGAGTTAGGAATAAAAATGAGGTGACTGAGTTGGCCCCTTAACAATACGATTAGGAAAGGCAGGATTATGCGATGAATCTTAAATATTCAAGTCAGACTATTTCTGCACCACCATTTCAGTAGGAAGTATTTCAGCAGAAGCCATTGGGGAAAATGTCAAGAGTTAAATTTGTGCCAATGAAAACTATTACCACTTGAGTTTGTAAGCAAAGCTCAGTGCTTGTCAGCGGAAATAGTTCTTGGTGCGTGTTTGATGCCGAGCTTAATGTGGTTGTCTGTGCAAGATGTTGGTTATCATGACTGGTAAATAATTGAGTTTGAATAGGGAGAGAGCCCTCATTATCCTCCACCTGTGCCCAGCTGGAGGGGAGGGTTGAGATAAAGCCATTAACTGTCTTTTACTGGCACCACAAAGAGCTCAAATACATCTGTGTCTTATTTTCTTTTCTGGCACAATCAGTCGAGCAAGCTAAGCAGGCATGACCAAATTTGGCAAGTTCTGTGGACTTTGGCAAAGTAATGCAGCAGTGCTTTTAAGGAACAGTCTGAGGGCAGTTACTTGGCTCCTGTATGCCATCATTAGTGTATTGAGAGCTTTGTTTAAAACCAGTCCATTTTGCGGGGGGAAGTGGATTGAATAAAGTATAGATTTTCCTGATGAAATGTGTCTTAACTGGTTGCTTTCTCCTTTCATCTTTACTATTTAAAAGGTCTGTTGTAACTGCATTTTCCACAGTGATTGCAGTGCTGGCTGGAGGTACTGTTGGTTCTCCAGTTTATTCCTAGGAGTGCAAGTAGAATTGGCTTAAAATACTAATGAAAGTAGTAGGCAATTGCTATAATTATATTACATTCTGACAACTTAAAACGTAAATGGATAACTTTTTAGATAGAAATAGATTGTCCATTTATGCTTTGGGCCAGATGTAAAATGTTTGTCCTTTGTTATACATATGTGGAGCGTTGAACATATAATTGGAATTGGCCACAACGTTTTTATTCGAGGCCCCTGTTTGTGCCAGTGACCATTCCATAATCTCAAAAATGATCCCACTATTTGTGAAAAAACAAAAATATTTTAGTTTGACCATTAATATCTAATGTGTGATGTACATCACAATTAAAAATAGAAATTCCTGGAAAGACTCAACAGGTCTGGCAGTATCTGTGGAGAAACAAACAGCAAATGCTTCAGGTTGATGACTTTTCATCAAACTTCAGCTGTTGTCAGGAATCTGCTCCGATAACTGATGTCGTCAAACAGGATAAGGAGCCAGTCCATTTGAAGAATACCCAACAAGTCAGGAAGTTAAAAGTGCAATTTCAACCAGATAATAGAGTGGAAAAACTTGTGATGTACACAAAGTATAGGTAGAAGTAGAAATATCTTAGAACTTAAATATTTATGATTAAAAGTGAGGAATTTTGATATAATTGAAACTATTTCCACAGACTCTGTATTCATGTAAGCCCTACTTACGTATGCAAATAAGCCAGAATTGGTTTTCAAGGCCACGGAGTAGAAATTAGAGCCTAGTAGATCATTCATCTCAGTCACTCATTTAATATTGTGTAATATTTTCAGAGCGTACATCATTGAAGTTATCATCAACTTGAGAATTTCTGCAGAAATTGGAGAAAGATGTCACTGATAATAACATCTAGGTTTTGTGTTTGACTGGGCGTTGGGTGCATTCCAGAAATGTCTGTTGATTTCTATTATTGAAAATAGTGAGTGCTATTGGTTACACCATTTTAACCTCAGCAAATTCTGGGCTGTGACCTTTATTGAATGTGCAATGTCAAAAAATACCATTAAGTGGTTGATGGCTTTCTTAAGAAGCTAATTAGTGATGAAATAAACCTGGTAAATTAAGGTACATTGTTGAAAAATATCTGACAAGTCTCTAGGTCTGAAATCAGGATCTAAATTGCTGAAGAGGAAAGGCAAGACATCGCAACCATTTGAGGGAAAAATGTAGGTTAAATGTCCCAATTAGAGGTCATATCCAAAGTGACCCAGCTTTCTCTTCCCGGTCCTGTTACAGATTTCCATCATTTTATTTGGATATTGTTGCAGCTCAAGTTACAGATATGAATCCTCACATTATTGCAAAGATTAACTTTTCACTTCTGTTTGACTTCTATGAATTGCCATTACTGATTTTCAAATAATTGGCTGACAGCAGGTGTAAGATATCTGGGAGGCATACACGAGCTTTGACCGTAAGTCACCGCTAGGACAGCTCACGAACAAATCAGCATTCCAGGAATGCTTTTCATTCATGTGACTATTCTGTTGGGAGACAGAGGGGATGGCAGTAGCGATAGAGGGAATTGTGCTGCCTTTAGACTTGATGTGCATAAAAGATGGAAGTACTTTGGCAGTCTTAACCACCCGATCTGGTGACTTTTGAGGTATTTCCAAAGTACTCTTCGGCAAAGTTGATTGGCCAGCAAGCTAAGCGTAATTATGTGACCTGGAATGTTATTGAGGGTTGAGATAATTTCCCATTCACTTCTAGAGTCCTACATGCCTGCAGATGAATGGGTCTAATAGTTCTTGTGCATTGGTACTGTTTAGGCTGGTTATAACTGCAAACTGTTGGGGAAGATGGTGTGAATCTTCCAGAAATTTGTTGCATTAGTTTTCTTATTTCTTAACAAACCTTGTAAAGGGAGCCTAAGGCTCCTTGTAGCAAGGCTAACCTTTTGTATTATCTGATATTTATTAAAACATAAATGTATCATGTTTTGGTGGGGACTGCCATATTGACAGCATGAGTCACTCATGAAGACTTGAGAATCCTGAACTAACTGAGAGGTCCTTGTTGCAGTGGACTGTCAACTTCAAGTCATTGCACTGGAAAATTTCGGCCTAGAACCTGCAATGGTTTAAACCTGATGCATGTTCAGTAACTACAGGACTTTCAGTGGCAAGGGATGGGCACATTTCAGATAACTTAAATATTTGTGATTGCTTAAATGAGCATGCATTTAATTATATTGGTTTCTTAATATTTTTAATTAAATTATTTTAAAATTCTTTCAATATTTAATTTTTTTGAAGCACAACCATCAAGTTTTTGAATATTGCAGTTGTTTATGGAATTCCAAGTCCTATGCCAGCCTTGCCACCAATAATCTGGAGGAGTGGTTTGGCTAGTTCTAAAAGCATTTCTGGCGGCAGAGCTTGTGTTTCAGCAGGAAGTCTGCCCTCCACAATGTCTTGACAATCAGGAGATGGCTTTCAGGACCAAGTAGCTTTCACAAGAGATTGCAGGTGGGGGAGTAAGTGCATGAGGTTCACCATTCACTGACGCAGACTGTCCTGTGGGTGGCATGGGATCTGCAAACTGAAGATTGTACACCACAGTATTAATAAAATGGGTTCAGTGTAGGAGTAGTGTCAATGGGTGCTTGATAGTTTGCGCAGATTTGGTTGACCAAAGGGCCAGTTTCTGTGCTGTTTGTCTGGCACTGCTGAATATTAAGTCTTACAAGTAGGTATTCTCACTCTTTCAGGGCTTGAATTTTCCAGGAGATTTTGTCATTATTGAAATGTAAAAATACTTGCACACCTTCCTTTCCCATACTGCATTCTATTTTTTCCCTCCATTTCTCCTTCCACTTTGAAGGGAATGGATATTGAATTCATGCTGCTCCTTAATTTATTGTATTTATCCTCTAAGTGTTTGCCATGTTCAGTTGGGTCCTTATTGAACTTGAGTTCATCCTTTTCAGTGTGAATTGTGATACAAATGTTCCTCCAGCCCACTGTTTGCAATCAGATATTCTGTAAATAACAGGAACTATATTCAAATGGTCAGAGAACATAAAAGGCCATCAGCAGAAAGATATTAAATCAATCTGTTGCATGAACATGTACACAATATAGTGCGATGATACTGACCATAATACACACACGACCTACCATTTTATTGCAACAGTAGCCTTGATGAGACAGCAACTAATTGGGGAATAGTTTGTGCAGTTACTTAGCCAGGATGTGAGAAAAGCCAGTTACAGAAGAGAAGTGTGTTTCATTGTTTTTCTAATTCCAACATTTTTTAAGTTAAATTTTTGGGTGACTTGTTTGCTGCTTGTATTTAAAGAATAAAAGCTCTAATAAAATAACTGGAGTTCGCTGCTTTGTCCAGCATCTTTCACCAGTATAAGCAATTTCACATGACCTTCCAAAGTTCTGTAGGTTCTGGAACTGTTTGTGGAT